>NC_135871.1:26931102-27023602 GCF_031162955.1 Sander vitreus
GAAGCTCACATGTGACTGTCCAGAGTGTGTTTAGCTTTTCTGGGTCAGTGTACCGTTAAGACATTGATAGTGTGGAGGGAGAGACTGTGGTCTGTGACGGGGGTCAGGGGTCAGACTCAATCCCAAAATGCTTTGTGGCATGAGCCAGAAGAAAAGCTGCCCCGTGTTTTTTCTCTGTGTCTGCCTCTGTTTGGCTTCAGTCTCACCTTACAAGTTGACCCTTGTCTCAGCACAGTGAAGACACACCGTCTCTCTCTCTCTCTCTCTCTCTCTCTCTCTCTCTCACACACACACACACACACACACACACACACACACACACACACACACACACACACACACACACACAAACTCACACTCTAATGAAAGCTGTAATAGAACGGGACACGACCCGGACCCGATTGACTGTATGAACTGTGGATTCAAACTACTACAGGTCCTAGGGTTTGTGGGTATCCATGAAGACGTTTAGTCCAAAGAATTTTTTTTTTTAGTTCAGCAAGGTGTTAAATTAAACCAAAACAGCACTATTTCTTCAATAAGGACACACTTCACATTAGCAACATTCAGCTTTTCATTAGGGTTTAAAATGACCACTTTATTAAAGGAGAATTCAACACGTAGCTATGTTGTTTTTTTTGTCACGTAGTGCTATCAGTAGCGAGAAAAACAAAAATAATCGCTGTTGCCTACACCAAGTTATGCTACTGCTAGTTTTCACATAGGCAGCTGAAACTGAAAGCTTTTAAACGTGCTTTTAGCCTCTTAACATGTCCGATATGTCATTACAAGTGCTGATTCCTTCCGAGTGAACACAGTCAATATGGCTGCAGTAGATGTGAAAGAAATGCATGAAAGTCGTGTTAATTCAGCTCTGTTTAGTTCCGGTGGTGAGACGGCAAGACGGCAAGACAAGAGTGCTTAGGGACCATCTACAAAATACAACACCGAAAAGCCATACAAAAATATTTTCAAAAATAGGCATATGCTTATTTTTTTAAAGTAAGTGCTGTAGTACAACTAGCAGGAGACAAGTTATAATGAGGTAACTTTGGAGACATTACCTTATTTAATCATTAAATTAATAATTTTTTTTGTTGTATTTCTTTTCGGTGTTGTAGTTTGTAGACGGTCCCTAAGCACTCTTGCCGTCTCAACACTGGAACTAAACAGAGGTATGAATTAGCACAACTTTTATGCATTTCTTTCACATCTACTGCAGCCATATTCGCTGTGTTCACTCGGAAGGAATCCGTTCACATGGCAAGGCACTTGTAATGACATCTCGAACATGTTAAGAGGCTAAAAGTACGTTTAAAACCTGCCCCGTTTCAGCTGCCTAGGTGCGAAAGCTAGCACTAGCATAACACCGATTATTTTACGCTACTGACAGCACTACGTGACAACAAACAACATAGCTACGTGTTGAAATCGGCCCGGAATTCTCCTTTAAGGTAAGAGGAGCTTTGTCATCATGGTTACACCAATAAACATGTGGTAGAGGATATGGAACAGTTGTGGTCATGCTTAAAAAAACCAACAGTCCTGTGTTACGTCTTGTGCTTTGTTGACCCATCTATTTCTAATAACCACCCCTGACATCCTTATTTGTGTCTGTTAAGCAAAAGTAAAGTAGATCAAAGAATACATATTTTAAAGTACCATGCTGCCTTCTGTTGCACTGAGACTGTATTACCTGAAATGTTCATTTAAAAAAGTGTGAAGAAGATTAAGAAAGGTAAACCCAACACCTGAGACAATTCAGCCGGCTGGTTCAGCAACAACTACACTCTCAACAGTATTTTTCTTGTCAGTTTGGTTCCTTATAACTCTCAGGTATGTTATCCAAATTGATTTTGTCCTAGCGTCTCTGCTGAAAGCAACACAGCCCACCTTTAAAAATAGGAATGGCTGTAAGGCAGGGGGGGAAAGAAGAGGTGAAATTGGTGCTTTCCAACTCTTTCAACGGTGGGTAGATTGCCCTTCACAGTCTAATGAGTTCTGAGCTAACATAAAATGGAGGAAGAGACATTCACAGGCCAGCAGGCTGACTCATAAATAACACACCTGAGAGCAGAGGAGGAAGAATGAGAGATGGAGGGAGGGGGTGGGCAGAGATAGGAAACCTTTTATTTTCTTTTTTATTTAATTTTTTTAAGTTGAATATATACATCAATGCACAGAAAAGCAAAGGCAGAGTGCAAAAAGAGAGGTGAAGAAAACACTTAACAAATCAGAGCTGTGACATATCTCCTCATACTGTTATATGTTATGGCTAACATAGTCTTCCTTAGCCAGACCTATCCCCACAGTGCTGTGTCCACACTGGAGTATTGTCTGGCTACACCGGCTTATCATTCTTGAATAGGGTAAAAAATGACCTGGCTTGTTTGTATTTTTCTAAACCAATTACAATCTTCTTGAGCGGCGCTAAGCCCCCGATGTAGCAACGGTGCCCTTGCAAAATAGGGGAGAAGAATGCCTGACATCAGGCTTTATAACCTCATTGTACATCCGGTAAGCCAGACTGGCTAACATGACATGGGGCAACATTAGCATTCATTTGGGGTCAGGTCAGATGAAAATCCAATATTTGCTGTTGGTTAACTGATAAATGCTCCACCAGGTTCACCAGCTAGTTGCTATCTTTGTCTGTCTGTCGTTTTGCGCTTGGCAGGTAGTCTACAGTGAGTACTTACACTGGAAACAGCTGCTTGTGGCTGCAGGAAACAGGTTTGATAAGAGACACTGAAACATCGATAAAGGTTCTGTAAAACCAATGCAATGTGCTGAAAGAGGCTTAAAAAAAGTTAGAACTGCGGAATTAAGTGAAAATCCTGACTGCAGCCTGCTTTTTAAATTACATTTTATAAACTCAAAAATGCACAAGGGTTACACTGAAACAAATGTAATTTTGAGATACAATGTTCTGACTGTGGACAGTGTTGATATTCAGGTAGCTGTAATAAAGTGGCGGTAGACAGAAAGATTGAAGGAGGAATATGAATGCACACATAGTTGCATTCAAATAGAAAAAAAACCCTGTGCGCATACAGAGTAAACAGGGAGAGAATGAGTGACAGGGGAGCAGTGGTATTTCCATAAGTAGTTTGTCTACATGGATGCACACAAATGCATGTTCTTAAGAACACAAAGGGGGAGAGACAGACAGACAGACAGACAGACAGACAGACAGACAGAGTTAGAGCATGGAAATGGCCCTGCATATGCTGGTTAGTTTACATATACCGGTAGCCAGAAGGAATGGGAGTCACTGAGGCAGAGAGAGCAGCAGACAGCAGGACAGACTGAGTAGGAACATGGTGCTGCATACAAACGCTCGAGAAAGGAGAGAAAGAGACTGGTTTCATTTTAAAAGTGGGCAGATAATGCTGCATTCTATTTACCTTGGAACTCGGAAGCCGGAGCTGGGAATGACGTCATACCCGAGTTGAATGTGTTCTATTTAAAAGTCGGAGTTTCATTGTTTTCATTAGCTCTAGCCCCGTTAGCTATTGTTAGCAATACCAGTTGATAACAACGCATTACGCCGTTTTTTGTGCATGCAAACAGCGTAACAACATGTCCACAGATAGAAGTTGAACATGCCTGTGAGAACGACTGATTTAGTGAGACACAAATAAGACAGAAGTGCTAATAACTTTATGTTACTGCAGCTTTCACAACTGTTGATACAGGGGGCAGCCATGTTGGATTTTGAACTCGGGCTACTGTGAGGTCGAGTTCCGAGCTCGTAAATCTGAGGTCAGGGGGCGTGTTTCCGACTTTGACCTCAGAAAATCCGAGTTCAGAGGTAAATAGCTTTCAAGTCCAACTGAAATTAAATTGCTTTATTTTATTTCTTTGCTATCTGATCTGTTATCACTTGTACTGTATTCTCTAACATCAACCTACAACAATTACCTTTCAGGACAAAGCCTCCTTGTTATCTGACTTAGAAGTATCAACACACATCTTGTCCTGCACAAACATCAGGGAAAAGTGCACTGCTAATGTCAGTGTAGGCAATAGCTAATTAGCTGCTCAGCTGAAGCACATCAAATAGAATGCAAACATACAGCATCTGCAAATGCCACTTTCAGATACATGCCAGACCGTCTTCACCTAGAAAATCGACCATATGGGTTGATTGTGCAAGCCGCTCATAAAGATTAACAATTACGTTTCTTGTTAGGGGGCAAACTCTAGTGACTGTAGTAATGTGACAAAGTGTAAGAGCGCCAAATTCCGGAGGCAGGTTGGGCCTTGTGGATAGGTCGGAACTTGTTTGACGTTTACTACGTGTTTAAAACGGAAACTGTTACCTTAAATGGAATGGTCACATGACTACGGTGATTAAACCGCCACTGTGCGCAAGTAAATAGAACAGTCGTTTGTGTCGTTCTGGGAGTCTTTGGAAATTTACCAATAATGTTGTCTAGGTATGAGGATGTGTTGTACATGTTGGTGTAGTCCTTGCTTCAATACCACTAACAACACGCTGTCTGCCCATGACATTAAGGCTACAGCACAAGTTTGTTTACGTTTTATCTTGTTCCCTGCCGGAGATCAGACTGCCAGCTGCTGTCAATCAAACACACACACACACACCCAATCTAGCCGCTAAGACGAAAAGGATCATGTCTGATATGTTGCCGTCCTTTAACAGTACATTAAAACAAGCGCAAATTTGCAATAGCTATGACCACGTATGCGCATGCATCCACGCAATTATGCATTTACACACACAACCTCACATACACTTGCCTCCTAGGGCGAAAACTGTGGCCGCAAAAAGGGTGGGAAAACTTGTGTGGACTGAATATGCTTCAAAACATTGAGATGTTGTTTTTTTTAAATAGTACTATATTGCAGATTGACATTACAAAAAAGTGATTTCAGCTATTGTGTTCTTAGTATTTTCGGCATTGGTAGTCTGTCAAAAATCCCCTGGTGCACAGGAAGTGATGTGTTTTACATTTTAGGCAGCAGAGAAGAAGAATTGGGCAAATTGAGCAGTGATAGCAGTGGTTTATACTAATTTGTTTTCCCAATTACATTTTGATTGGAAACATAAATGCTGCCTATGTTTGTGGGGGCAAAGTTTTTTTTTTTTTGCCAGTTGTTGCTGGGTGTACAAAATGCCGGACTTCGACAGCGGAGACCGGAGTCCGTGTGGTTCAGTTCAGGGAACAAAAACACTTTAAGGTTAGGGAAACGCCGTGGTTTTGGTTACGTATTGACACACGTGTCTGTTTAAGTCACTTTTTCTGTAAGAAATCAAGACCAGGATCTTTTCCTAAAGTTAACCAAGTGCTTTACATTCAATCAACATTTGTGACTTGGACTGACTTGTGACTTGTGTGGACTGACCAGGTCGCAGCTAAAAACACGTTAGACACATTCTTTTTGACTACAAAAAGGGATGAGTTAATGTGATTTCAGTTGTACCTTAAATAATATGATGCTTATGACATACATATCATTTAGATTTACATAAACACGCTCAATGTGTCAGAGCCTAAAGTGCAGCATCACTTAGAAAGCTGCTGTTTGACATACAGTGCAGGGAATTTCAGCACAGCTTGTGTTTCAACTGTCTGTCACTTTGTTTGCTCCTTAAACACTGTCACAGTCTCAGCTTTGTTAACATACCAATTAACTGAATCCAATCAATTTTTCATCAGTGTTTTGTTGTGATCGACTTGACAGTATACATCCACTACATGTTTTTGGGTACTTGTTGAAGCTTGAGAAAACGTGAGGTATATATATATATTGTATTATCCGTAAAACAAAATTAAATCAGCGTTACATCACAATGCTTTTCTGCTATATAGGTATCAATCAAACCGTGATGTTTTGTCTTTTTGTGCTTTTTTTTAATCAAATGTATTTAGAAATGATGTGTATGTACTACTAATTTGTAAAAGGAAATCTGTCTTGAGAGGAACGTAATGCAGCCCAGATTATGTTTCAACATAATGAAGGAAACATTGTTAATCAACAAGTCACATAATGTTGATATTAAATTAGCTGCGACCTGGTCAGTCCACACAAATCAGTCCAAGTCACAAATGTTGATATTAAATGTAAAGCACTTGGTTAACTTTAGGAAAAGATCCTGGTCTTGATTTCATACAGAAAAAAGTGACACGAACAGAGCTGAAATCACTTTTTTGTGATGTCAATCTGCAATATAGTACTATTTAAAAAAACAAACATCTCAATGCTCTGAAGCATATTTTTAACATTTTTATTTCATTTCATGCCATTTAAGAACACTGTTATGGGCAGCTCTCTCTCTCCGCCCTGTTTTGGGTGTTTTTGTTCTCTGTTTGTCTGTGTGTATCTGTGTTTTTCCACCTGGAGTGCAGGGGTCCGTTTCAGAAGGCAGGTTTAGTGAAAACTCTGAGTTTGTTAACCCTGAGATGAGGGGAAACTCTGGGTTTCCCGTTTCAGAAAGAGAGGTAACCTCAGAGTCAGTTACTATGGTAACTGAGTCTGTGAACCTAACCTGGTCGGGAGCAGGTTTTTCTTCAAGAAACTTCTCTCAGTCTCCTCACACAGTGTCAGAGGGAGGAGACTGAGAGAAACTCCAGGTTTCTTCTCTCTCATTTCCTCATTCATTCATTCAGTCTGTATCAGGCGCATTTTAATGCAGTTTGTAATCTGCATGAATAAACAATTAATAAATAAAACTTATTGTTAGGCAGATTATAAAACGTTTTTTTCTCCAACATGTCATGTCCTTTTGTCGACGATCCCGTTGATGAAAAAGCTGTATTACTTCACAGAGAGTTTACGTCGGGAGATGATATTGAGTCCCGACTAAATGTATTTTTTTTTTCCATTTCCACATTTTTTCACAGTCCATCAGATATGCAGATACCTTATCCGTCCTCATATCACTATCATCCACCATCGTGGACGTGCTTTATTAACATCCAAGCAGATTATTTGTGTCGCATTACGTTTTCTTTATAACATTGGTGATGCGGATCATACTGTAATAGTAAAGCCACTGTATGCAGAGCCGTCAGAAAAGTGTGACTCGCTCTGAAACGTTTTTGAAACGTTTTTGTAGTGTTCCCTGGAGACAAACCAGTGAGAGCCATTAAAAAGAAATAAATGATTATAAATTATAGTTCTGTTAATGATCATGGTGCTGCAGCCTCAGAATGGGATATAGTAGTAGTTTACTTTTTCGCCCGCAGGATTGCACCCAAATGAAATTATAGGTGTAGGCCTAATACAATTCCAGTTTTCACCAGTAATATTATAAGTTAACTGTGATTAAATATGAAATGAATACACTGTTAATGCTTACGCATTGACTCAAGCAGCAATTTTCTCCCACACCACTTCTCTCTCTGTTGCAGCAGCAGCCGCTGTCTTGCTTTTTTAACGAAATACATGTTCAAACTCGTTGTTTGTGCGCATGAGTATTTCCGCCGACCCGTTTGTTTGTGGTTGTTACCATGGTGAATCGTAGTATCATGGCTCCATTCATACTTCCTTTTTATTGTGGTGGTGCACGCGCGTGAACATACTCGGAGTTGATTGAACCAACTCACATCAGCTGTTCTGGAACCGTAAACTCTGAGTTTCCCATCTCAGGGTAAATCAACTCAGACATCAGGGTTAGACTCAGAGTTTGTTAAACCTCCTTCCTGGAACGGATCCCTGGTGGTGTGTTCAGAGGAAAGTAGGTCAAGGGGCGTGGCCGAATCAACACTGCACAGCCGTTCCTCACAGCTGCAGCTCATCTCCAAGATTCATTCCAGCAATACTTAAACCCGGGCTGATCACCTCTTCGGCGCCAGTTCGTTATCTACACCCATGTGGTAACTTGGCTCTGAGTTCTCAGTTTATTCAAGTTGTGTCTGTGTTGTCTTGCGCACCCTAGCTTTTGTCTTTGTTCTCCTGAGCTCATACTTACCCTGTGTTTCCGTCCAGTGACCGCTCAGACCTGCTGCCTCCTCCGCTGTGCCTACAAGCTTCCAGCCTCACCGTCCAGCCTTATCCTCCACCTGTGGAAACTTCTGTGAACTCTTCCCTGCCTGTCCGCCTCGAGTCTCGTACGACCTTGATCCTTCCCCTCTCGGCTCGCCTCGGTACTCGGACCAGCCATGAGATTCCCCTCTCAGACAAAATCCACACTGTATCTCTGAGTACCATTTTGTTCATTAAAACCTTTACAAACTGCTTTCATTGTCTGTGTGTGAAATCTCTGCGTTCTGGGTCAGAACAAGCCCCTAACAAACACGCTAAAAAGTGTCTGGACATAAAGATTTGATAAATTTCATAAAACGTGTCTCTTATCCAGACAGACGGACAGAGGAGGAGGTGGCATACTGTACTCATGTACATAAATTATATATAAGGTGAAAAACTGACGACACAGGAGCTCACTTAAGCATGGAGCGATGTGTACGAGCTTATGAAAAGCGTGAAAAGGTAATGTCTGCTTAAATTAAATCCAATGTGAACTTTTTAAATCAGTTTTTATTCAGTTCTTCTTTCTTAACCCACCCTGTGTTGAGAATATTTAAAATGGCGACTACAGTCGCGTTAAACCTGTCAGCAAAGAGGGAGTTGTTCTATCACTTTGTTACAGTTGTTAGATACTTGGGTTTTAACATCAAAATAATTTCTGCGTATGTTCTGTTTAAAATGCATGTTTAACACATCATAGTTTGTGCAAGTTATTGTGACAAACGGGAGGCACCGAGATGCAGTCAACCATGACAGAAATTGATTTAGATGTTGTCCCCTCACAACCACGCGCTCAATTAGATATGAAACTATGACAAGAATACATCAATATCTTATCACTGTCAGTGAGGGTCTTTGCTCTGTGTATTGTAAGCTTGAGATATGTTTTTTAAACAAATGAATGTAATGAAATACATAAATTATGCATAACAGACTGTAGAGACCACACTATGTCTGCAAATTACATAATTATTCATCATTATTCATTGAATGAATGACCTCTGTTTTTTTGAATTAGCACACTGGGAGCATTGATAGTGAGCAAGAGCAAAGAGGCTGCTGTTAGTACAGAAAATACTCATGTCTTTATACCTTTCTGATATAATAAATGGAAGAGAGTGTTTTTGTAGGTTTCTGTAATGGTTTCAGCACCTCTAAATGAATGAAGTGAAAGATTCAATAGCACTCATAATCATCCCTCCTTTTCCTTCCTTTTGAGTGAAAGAAAGCAGTTAATGACCTCTCCAGCGCCTCTCCATCGTTTCCTATTCTCTGCCGAGCAGTCGCACAAAAGGCCAGACGAAAGACGAGAATCAGCACTCAAATACGTTTCTTTTCTCCTCTACCCACATCAGCACAATAGGGCTGTGAGACATGAATGGAGAAGGGCTGACTTGAGTTGAAAAGGTTGAAATGGCTCGAGGAAAAGGGGAGAAACTCTGCAGTGAAAAAGACAACATTGGCTCTGGCTAGGTGCTTTTACCAGGTGCTTTTTTCAGGTGTTCTCATGAAAAGGCTGCAATATGTGCACCACAACATTTGGAATTTTGAAACCAAAGTGGAGACACATTGAAAAAAAAAAAGGTTTGTGCTGGTTTTATAGAGTTTTGTGAGATGCTTCAGGTCCTCTAGTTTGCTAAGATAAGGACGATCTTAAGATTTGTTTTCATATAATTGGAAGAAGAATGACTTTAAGCTTTATCCTTATTTTAAAATCCCATTCTGCTGACGTGCAGGGGATTTGTATATGTTTTTTTTTTTTGTTTAATGTTTGATGTGATGAGGAACATCTCAAAGTTTCCAAAATGTAAACAAATTCTATCACAACATTTTTTTTAATTGTACAGTACAACCTAACCTGTATAAAAGAGGGGGAAAGGTAGCATTCATTTGGCATAATTGCATGAACTGCATGCTAGCTATCATTTTAAATTGTGACATTGTGTACCAGCAAACCACAGTCAACGCTAGGATGGTGAGTTCATGTTCACAACCAGCAAAGGAGCTACTGGCTGGAATATTCTGTCACTAAAGATGCAGCTTTTTGTTTGTATATATTTGGTTGTTGTCTATAGCATTTCTGTACCTACCTGCCTTCTGTCTGCCCTCGAGTCTATCTACCAGTCGTACCATAGTGCTGATTATTCTTAAAACATCTCTGTGGTTGTCATAAAATATTTGAAATTGACTTTCAAATGCATAGGTCAACTCCTAGCTATTTGTATTCCTGTCTACACTACAAAACTCCAAAGACCCACCAACAAATAATTAAGCCTCCCGACTCGCCCCGGCAAGTAAACCAAGAAGTAATGAAATTGACCAACTGGTAGAGTCAACTCAACCAGTGGCTTTTGATGGGAAAAGGTGATGGCGTAGTAGTGGAAGTAGGTCAGAGAGAATAACAGGGAGTCGTGTGTGTGTGTGTGTGTGTGTGTGTGTGTGTGTGTGTGTGTGTGTGTGTGTGTGTGTGTGTGTGTGTGTGTGTGTGTGTGTGTGTGTGTCCGGGATGACAGGACATGCTGGCTGACTAAAAGAGAGAGGGAGGGGAAAGAGCAGGGTTTACTGTAAGTGGGTCATGTAACAAGGTAGATTGACAGGAGGCGGCGGGGGTGAGGGGTGAGGCGGAAGAGAAAAATGAGAGACAGGAGGGGAGGTGAAGTGGCAGGCAGGGGTTTTCATGGCTATAAGAGAGGGGTTATAGGGAGGAGGGGAGAGGCTTATATAGAAGGACTTGGGGGGTGAAAGCAGCAAGGGAGCAGAGGAGACGCAAAGGTGACAGAAAAGCTTGGGGGTGACAAGTGTGGATTGAGAGTGAAGGAGGGAGGAAATGGCAGAAAGGGGCTACAGGGTGTAGCGACATAGGAGCAGGCTTTAGGAGAAGGGGACAGAGAGAGAAAGAGTAGCAAGTGGGAGGATTACAGAAGGTCAGAAGGAAAGGTTAAAGAAAAATGTCGGGTGGGAGAGAAACTGTAAGCAATGACACCAAGAAAAGAAAGTGAAGGAGGGAGGAAATGGCAGAAAGGGGCTACAGGGTGTAGCAACATAGGAGCAGACTTTAGGGGAAGGGGACAGAGAGAGAAAGAGTAGCAAGTGGGAGGATTACAGAAGGTCAGAAGGAAAGGTTAAAGAAAAATGTCGGGTGGGAGAGAAACTGTAAGCAATGACTCCAAGAGTGATAGAGGGAAAAGAAAGAGGGATGTTCAGCTCCAGCTGTGACACTGCTCACCACCTGTGATCTCTGTTTCCCTACCAGGTATGTTTGTGTGTTTGTGTTTGTGTTGGGGAGCACTGAGGGTGCATTAGAGAGGAAGGAAGGCCTCCCAGGATGCTTGCCCTACTGTAGCGCTGGTGGTTTTCAGGCGGTGCAGAGCTCGGAGGCCTCTCCCAGAGTGATGGGCCTCCAAAGCAACCTTTCCACCCGGCCGCCTGTCAGTCAGCGTTATCTCTTCCAACTGGCACCAAGAGGAAGACTCACAGAAATAGTGAGCTCCTTTCATGGTGCAATGACGATGCCGATAAAAAGTGTTTCTTTTTCTTATTTCTGGAGCCCCATCAAAGCAAACCAGGACGTCTCAGATCTTAATAGACAGATCTGGCGGTTGAGATATTTCAGTCTGGGCCAAAGTGGTGCGTGGACCAAACAACAAACCAACAGTGCCATCCACAAAGCCACAAAGCTCTTGATCTATTTAAAAAATAAAAATAAATAAACAGGTCCATTTAAATTTTAAGATTATCTACTTTAACTATTACCAAAGTGTCAATCACTAGATAATTACTCATTTTTGTCTTTTAATCACATGTGCTCTGCTGCAAAGGGCAGTATGTGTTATAACTTATGCTTATTTGAATGAGTTGAGAGTACTATTTTTGATCACTCGCAAGTTTTGGTGCTTATCGAATGACCTTTTTTTTAATATAATGAGTTCTTCTTAAACATTTAAAAGATCTTTGTGGGATTTTACATTTCTATTTGCATAGTTGTTTTAGTTGTGAATGTGTTATACCACTGCCAGGGAAGACACACTAAATACATTCAGCTAGTTTGCAGTTTTTTGTTTGCAGGTTTACCACTATTAGGGTGTACATTTAGACTGGGTAAACCCAGCCAGATCTGCCGCCGATTTGGATTCTCCCTGCAGCTCAGGCTGGAGACCTGTACGTTTATCTATCTTGCTTCTGTTAAAAATTTACGGGGACCAATCACAAACTGGCTTATCCACCTGGCGCGCTATTGGCGGGTTTAACACGATGACGATAGAGAAGCGACCAATCAGCTTCTTGTTTACATTCAACATGGCAGCCACCGAAGCGCAGCAACCCGTTGATGCCGCTGTCGCTGCTACGTCGCCCGGATCGTTGGTCTGATTGGTTGAAGGACTATCCAATTGCGTACAGAGTCATTTGAACTATGCCCGTTGATCACGCCTCTTGTGTAGTAGAAAATACAGAGCAGACTCCCCAGACTAATGTTCAATCTTAAAAGATTGAGCGTGGTCTGGTGATAGCCAGACTAGTGTACCACAGTCTCAACAACACTCTTGTTTCTTCCCCCGGGAACTCCAGCTCCCTTTAACTTTACTTCTCCTGTTGCTACCTGTTTCTTTTTCCATCTTGTGGGTGTGTGTATATTTAGATGAGGATTTATGTATTTACTTCTCGATGTAAGCGCTCTGTGTAGCTGAATGTTAAGTATTTATGTGCACGTGGGTGTCTATATGTGGACATGTTTGCACTTGTAATCTGTGCATTTGTATATTCATATGTGTTGCAAGTGTGTGTGTGCGTGCATGTGTGTGTGCGTGTGTGCGTGCGTGCGAGTGTGTGTGTGTGTGTGTGAGAGTTTGTGTGTGACCTATTATATCCACAGCTGTCTCTGAGAGCAGAGAGCTGACTGCTGCATACAAATGATGTCAAAGGGCACATAACATGCCAAGCAGTGTTGATTAAAGCTAACGGTACAAAGATGAGCTTGATTAATTCTGCCACTTACTACAGGTTGACAGCCGTACAAATACTGCTGGTTCATTATGAAACGCTGCCAAGAGAGAGAACTCTCAAACCGTCGATCCATGTTTGATTTATTCTGCTCAGAAAAAGGAATTCCTAATTTCGCTCCGTGTTTGCTTTGCTGGTGTAGATTCCTAAATAAAACAGCATCACAGTCATCATATCAACTTAACTTTGGACATTACCAGGGAGTGAGTAAAACCTCTCCATGTAGTTCCTTAATAAGCCTAAATGACAATGACATCTATTTTTTTCTTCTTCTTCTTTTTTTTAAATAGGCTCAAACTCACCACCAGTGAGTATGCACCTTAAAGCCTCCTAATAAAGTAGTAAAGATAATCTGGATAAACTTTTGGAATATTTACAATTTGTCTGATAGCAGTCTTGTCTCCTAAAAATGCATTTATATAATATTAAATTGTTTAGGTTGATTTGTTAACGTAAATTTTAGCCTCGTGTAGTATGTCAGCCCAGTCTCATGGCAGTTTGTGAAATGGTGACGTTATTTAATCTATTGATTCGTGTACAGGGACACGTTTTTCTGTGTTTTATCGTGTTGGTGAGCATGAGTTTTAAATGAACGTATATGAATGGGAAGCATATTACGTGATAACAGCACGTGATATGGTAGCGATTAGTATTGAAAAGCCGAAAAGCCGCATAAGGAGGTTGGTTGGGGTGGTAGATGGGTCAAAAAACACAGGACTTTCACCCGGGGGGCTGGGGATCGCGTCCCGCGTGTGGTAGTTCCTTTCCGCGTTCTTCTTCTCCTAACCACAACCTTTCCCCGTCTTTCTTTTCCTAACCACAACCATCCCGTTGTTGTTGCGCATCCCGTTGTTGTCGCCAGCGTGTGGCGTTTAATTTCCTCGTTGTTGCGTCCCCCAGAGACCGCGGATCGCGTCGCGGTGGCCGTTGTTGTCATCGTCTACCGCGTGTGGTATCCCCTTTGTTGCATCCCCCAGAGCAGGCCAGTGTCATGGCAGTTGTCGCCAGCGTGCGTTTAATTTCCCCGTTGTTGTGTCCCCCAGAGACCGCGGATTGTGCTGTCACCATCTCCCCCAGAGCAGGCAGCAGCCCAGCTGCAGCCCAGTGTCATGGCAGTTCGTGAAATAGTAACGTTCCAATTTCGTGGTGACCAACACGAAATAAAGTAGAAAATCGTTTCCCTGTACACGAATCAATAGATCAAAATATCATCACCATTTCACGAACTGCCGTGAGACCGGCTTGAGTATGTTCACTGGCAACATTTTTCTAGTCAACAAAGTTGAAGTAAGTGTACCACAGATTGGCGTTGTAGGGAAATGGTCGGGATGGATGGCAAGGGAACAAAGTGATGAACTTTACTGAAGGTTGGGGTTTGCATCCTGGATCTTGCGTGTGTTTAGATGAAAGAATAGACTTTTGTACTCAAAAACAACTCTCACATGCTCATACATTGAAAGAGTTATTGGTCATTAATTGTTCCTCATGTCCATACTCAAGCAGCAAAAGAGATACCTCCCAAATCCACAGTCATATTTCTGTACAAAAATGTATTCCAAAGTTCAGCCATGTGAGGCTTCAGCAGTCTGTGTTGTCAAATCAAATGGTCGCCTTCGAAAGTTACAGTCTTCTTAGTACCAAATATTCTTCTTGTGTCTCCACAGAAATTTTTTTTTTTACTTTCTGAGCTGCAGTGGAGAGAGATGGTATGAATAAGAGGAACTTTTGTACTAAAAAGATCTTCCACACCCTTACTTTTCTCTGCACGACAAAAAAGGCACACTACAACCTGAAGCGACATTGAATGTGGCATTGTACACAAAATCGTGACATTTCATGACGTTCATCATGACATTTATTATAAACCACGATTGATTCTTTCAGTACTAGTCCGGAGAACAGATTTTCAACAATGAAGTTGTTTCTGTGAACATTTTGTAAATTTGTTTACTATTAACGTTTTGCAACTTTGCCGCTATATTCATAAAAAATGTCGTAGTTATGTTGACTAAAAAAGATATGAAATGTAGGTGTTAATAAAAAAATATATAAAAATGTAATCTGTAGGAGATCGGCTAGGCTCATGTTTTGTACCCTGTAAGACTTTTTTAGAGTGGCGTCGACACATTTTCACAGCTATTAACTATCATAACCAACAGGCATGATGCCTAAAATACTGAAAACTCTTTTAATAACCTGAAACACAACTCATAATGAAGGCTTGAAGTGCCACGGGCAGCATAGGCCCAGAGGTAAACGGTGCCTATTTAATAAAATAGATCTTTGATTTTTCACCGACCACAAAGTCTGCACCACAACCTGAAGTAAACTCCCCACCAGTGTGGTGTAGGTTTTTAATAAACTGGTGTTACATACACCCACTCAGAGGACTCGAACACACAGCACATCTGTGCCCCTGTGTTCATTACGATCAAGTATTACAACTAAAGCATCCTCGTAGCGCTGTATCCCAGGCCCAAAGGTGCACACCCACTCCAAGGACTCAAACCCATGGCCAGATGCACAGGGTGAACCTAAACCTGCTGGGCCTATGCGCTCCTCCTCAGCTGAATGTGAGCTTTTTTTTTTAATAAAGCAGCCTTATAGCACCACAGGTAGCAGAGGCCCTCAGGTAAACAGCTAATGAAATCCCTCTCTCCCTCTTGGACTAAATCATCCAAATAGCAAGCGGCACCTCAGGCACAGAGGCAGATGGATGGCCAAGAACCAGGAAGAGCAGGAGGGAGAGAGGGCTGTGGAATGAAAAGAGATGAGCAGAGGAGGGGTGAGAGTGAAGGAGGAAGGCAGTAGGAAGAGGTGGGGAGGGAGAGGATTAGAGAAATTGAATGATAAGTTAGAGAAACTGAATTTGTTTGTTTGCTATTACAGGGTATTGTAGGGCACCGTGGAACAGTTACATTATATTGTATACCTTAAACATCTTAAGTGCTATAAATCACAACAATAACAAACCTGGCTCTTAAGGACGCGGCAGACGTTCGACTGCTCTTATGCATCAAGCCTTTAAGGTGAAATAAATTTTCTTTCACTTGATGTTGTAACTACTACTTGAGCCACTTACCGCAGCTTCCACTTTGTGTTCTCGCCAATAAGCAGGCCTATTTGTATAAAAAGGGGATTGTCACTGCAAATCAGTCATTACTGAGGCTCTGTGCTCTTATTTTTTAGTTGATTTAGTCAAAGTGTTTCTCTTTGGCGGAGGTTCAATTATCCCAACTAGATTCCTTAAAGCACGAGATAAAACTGTAGTAAGGTGAAAGAAACAATTGATACATGAATATTTGGGGATATGTTTACACATGAAGTGCACTGGGATGCTGGTTCTATAGGTTTGTTTTTTTATTTTTTTTATTTATGAAGTAGTTTTTTTTAGCAGCTTGACTCTAGAGATGGCAATGCTGCTCTGTCGGCCGGTCCAAAACCGATCAGCACTACATAGGTCAACAGTTACAGATTCAATGAAGCAGAACAAAAAGCTGGCAGGATTTCAGGCTCAGGGAGCGGAAAGTTGAAAAGAAACAAAGTTTGTGTGCCAACAGATTCTCTTCCAAGGTTTCATGTAAATTGTTTAATTGTGTTTATTTGGGATTCTGTTTAGTATTTTAGTGGACTGCATAGAGTAGATACACAACCAGTAAGATGCAAAGTAGCAAAGGCGAAAACTACTGAGCTAAAAAGGCCATTAAATTGTGTTTCAGAAACTGAAAAGTTCATCTGACATTAA
Source organism: Sander vitreus (assembly GCF_031162955.1). NCBI lineage: Eukaryota > Metazoa > Chordata > Actinopteri > Perciformes > Percidae > Sander > Sander vitreus. The sequence goes on from NC_135871.1 coordinate 26,947,844, forward strand.
TTTAAGCAACACAGTTTACTACAAAATATTCTTTCCACGGTTTCCTAAGCTCCCTAATGTTTGTTGGCACCTCCCTTGCTGTTACAGCACCAACCAAGTTATGTTTTTGGTCCCATTTGGTTTTTTATGTTTGTTATTAAGTAGGATAATTGAAAAAATCACATCAAACATATTTCAAATACATCTGGTGGAAACTTGGGCCACTTTCCAAGGAATAAAAGATTATCTCTCCTCGTTCCAGGTCTTTAAGGGACAGTTAATCCAAAATCAAAAATACAAGTTTTCCCTCTTACCTGCAGTGCTGTTTATCAATCTAGATTGTTTTGTGTGACAAAAAAAATACATTTGAACTCAATTAAATTAAATAAAACTCAACAGCAATGTCGGTTTCCAGAAATCATGACCTGGTTACTCAAGATAATCCACAGACTTGGTTGTGAGCAGTTTCATGTCGGAACTATTTTATCATTTTGAACAATGTTTTTATTGCAAATACTATTTTTTATTTTACAATTGTAGGTGCCTCCATTTTCTACGGAACTAAACCCGGCAACGTATCACCACGCAGAAGAAAGTGTACTCCTGGACGAGAGGCACGTGCTTGTGACAGCGCGAGATGTAAAGCTTAACGCCGTTCTCTTTGGATGAGCTGTAACGTTAGCTAGCTTGGGTGAGCTAGCAGTATCAGTTAGCTATAAACTAATCTCCACAAGCTAGCAATGTCGAACCACTAGGGACTTTTGCATTATGATACGGTTGGCAGTTGTAGTTCGCTAGAAAATAGTTCCGACATGAAACTGCTCACAACCATGTCTGTGGATTATCTTGAGTAACCGGGTCATGATTTTTGGAAACAGACATTGCTGTTGAGTTTTCAAAATGTATTTTTTGCCACAAGCCAAGTGCCATCTAGTTCTATTATATTGGAGAGAAGGCAGACATCTTTACGGCAAATATCTCCCACACTGGGCAACTCGCACCAAAACAATCTAGATTAATAAATAGCACTACAGCCAAGAGGAAAATATGTGTTTCTGATTTTGGGGTGAACTGTCCCTTTAAGTCTGGGCAAATATATGTAAATAAATCATACCATCGAGACAGTCAAGCTTGACAGAGAGTATTATTTTCAAAATTGCCAGCTACTTATTTTACAATCACATTAAAAATCACAACAGCATTTATTCAGGTTTGGATGTTTTCTCTACTTTTCACTTGTCAGGCAGCCAGAAAACATCATCACATTAGTATTAGTCTTCCTTAAGGGGCTCCCAGCGTATTCAGGCATTGATTACAACAAGGCATTAATGCTCAACAATATATCCCTGTTTGACTTAACTAACATAAATCTGCTCAAGCTTGGACTTACTTCATTTACCACACGTCAGAGGAAACAGCAGGAGGCAGAGCCCTCTCCTGCAGCACCCTCCTCCCTCCTGGACCAGATTCTTGCCGATACCAGAATCCAAACTGAAGGGACGCTTTGTTCAAGTCAATTTAAGTAAAGTCAGTCCCATCTTACCGGCTGTTTCTTTCCCATTTGTTCCCCAAAATCTGATTTTAACTCACCGCTGCTGCAGACAATGAGACACACACAAAAAGGGCATCGCATACGTATATTCTTTCCCTGACAATTCACCCTAAGCTTAATGTGTAAGGTTATTACTAAGGTGTATTTCAATGAAGTGCTTGTTACATCATCAAACAGCATCTGAAACCCTTTCTATCCCACACCTTTCCGACATTAAAATTTGGAGGCTGCGTTGAACAATTTCTACGACTTTCCAAAACTGACAATCTGACAAACTCGCACATTTCATTAAGTAAGGCAGGATTTAAACTTCTATTCCAAACTCTTTTTCAAGAGCTTCTTTTTTTAAGAGGGATATATCAAATCAGAGATGTTCTCTCAGATTGATTTTACAGTTATTATCTCTACTATCAGTTATGTGATACTCTGTGCCAAGTGTGTGCCAAAACTCTCTATAAATCATTTCAACGAAGTGAAGCGACGTAAGAAGAGTTCCTATTGCTTCCTTTATCCAAGTGTTTACCCTAGTAGTCTATATTAACGACCTTCCACTTCCGGGATCCCCATTGCCTGCGGAAATTCCGCCGTATGTCCTTTTTTTCGACTGGATTTCCGTTTCCTAACTCTTTCTTTGTGTTGGCATTCTAAACTCCGGTGGATTTCTGAGGACTATGGTTAACTGCTCCTCAGATCTCTGCAGGGTAAATCCAGACAGCTAGCTAGACTATCTGTCCAATCTGAGCTTTCTGTTGCACGACTAAAACAACCTTTGAACGTACACATGTTCCACCAAAACAAGTTCCTTCCCGAGGCTGTTTTGCAGCGGCAGCTTAGCACCGGCCACGACGATTTTGATTGGTTTAAAGAAATGCCAATAAACCAGAGCACGTTTTTCTCCCATCCCGGAATGCTGTGTGGACTAGCCAGACCCTCCTCCCCAGCGCGTGGAGGATGGTCTGGCAAAGCGAGACTATCACAGGAAGTGATGTGTTTTACATTTCAGGTAGAAGAGAAGAAGAATTGGGCAGGTAGCATTAGCAGTGATACCAGACCCTCCTCCGCAGCGCTGTGGAGGAAGGTCTGGCAAAGCAAGACAATTACCCTAGTAACAGTAGGCAACACTAGTTAAGCCAATTTAAAACAGTCTCACTCAGTCCATTCAGTAGCTGTTCAAGAGCTTTTGATGATAATCTTCCTCAATTTTAACTTGATGAAATCACATTGGCCACACGTTCAACTAAAACCTTTGAATTAGCTTAAAACCTTTGACACTGTGAGTGCTGCGTCTGTTTTTGAACCTCATATTGTCTTTCCGTCGGCCATATTTTGACAATTATCGACACTTGATTGACGCTTTTTTGTTGCTTTTGACTTTTTTTTTGACGGTTTTAACGCTTTCGATGCTTTTCTCTGACAATTTTGGCGTTTTGTTTTACCCTTTTTTTGACGGTTTTAACACTTTGGAGGCTTTCTTTGACACTTTCGACGCACTCACATGCTGTCCTCCTCTGGTTTGCCTGTTTGTAAAGCATAAAGTATAAATTATTACCCAATTATATGTTACATCTAGGCTTCTAGCCAACTTCATTCAGATATTTTTGGGAAATTTGGTTGAAAGAAACCCAGATTTCTGATATAGAAACTTTGAAAACGGGTCACATTTGTGGAGAGTAAAAAACTTGGTTCCTCACATAAAAAGGTTTCCAAACTGTTTCAGTTTAGCATCAGTAGTTTTTAAACTCAGCAACTAAATGAGAAGTGTAACCTTCTTTTCTCCGACACCCAGCAATTTAAGGAAAAAATAGTCCCACTCCTGCCATATAGGGACCATTTATCAGCCCACAACCCATTTTGTTTACTGACCCATGGTATAAGAACCCTTTTAGCAGAGAATAGAAAAATCAGACAGGACCTTGGACTGTGGGAGCACAACATTGGCTGCAAACCAGGAGTGAAGGCTTCACTTGATGTCACTTTAATCTACACTTTATATTCCTTACTATGTCTGCTTTGTTCATCAGAAGAGCCAGCTCTTCAAAGCCTTTCAGCTTTCGACCAGACCTGCACAAACTTTATCCATTTGACTTTTATTTAAGTGCCAACGGATCAAATCTGCAAGTATAAATCCACCAGTGAAGTGTGTGTGTGGGGGGGGCGGGGTGGGGGGGGGGGGACTGGTCTTGCAAGAATTATGCAGACACAGACCGAAAATTGTCTTCAAGCTTCAAGTGCATTAAAGAACCCGTAATTATTTCCTGTGAATGATGACATTTCATTATTCAGAAAAAAACAAAAAGACTTATGACTCAGTCATCGTTTTGCTTGCTTCTATTTCCTCCTCCAGTTTATCCTTACATTATCCATTAATCAGAGTGCGATTTGTGAAAAAAGCAGGGGGGGGGATGTGTTTTGAGGCACAACAAAACATGCAAGTATTAAACCCCCTTGCAATACCATGGATATACTAGTGCCACTTGGCCAGGCATGCCAAACACTTACATATGCACTTCAATATTCAAAGGTAAATACAGCGCTTTCAAGCTGGAGAGCGGAGTTCACTTCACGGCGAAAACAAAATACTTTCACCCAGGAAACGCTCGTTCTTTCCTCGAGAATGTCTTAATCCAAACCACAATGTTTTTCCTACACTTAACTAGTCGTTTTGGTGCCTAAACTTAACTCACCTATTGGCGGCTAAACAACTGCCGCTAGTAGCAGCTAAATACAACCAGCAACTGCTGCTCTGATATTATCATTCTGTCGCACCGTAGACTGTTCACGTTACAGCCCTTTACTTAGTTTAAAATACTTCTATTTGAGGTATATAATGGTCTATTGGTGAAGTAGCATTGATCACTTTGAGGAGTCGGATACATTTTGTCCCCAAGAGGGATAATAAATAATTCAGCAGAGGCCGGGGTAATTCCATGCATCCCCCCCTGGAAAATCGCTCCCTGCAAAAAATAATACTCAGCAGCCTGGTTTATAAATGAGGTAGATGCCCAACATTAGCTAACCTTACAGCAGGTTTCATCAGTGGAAGTAGAAACAGAGCCACCGCCTCGTTTACTCTACAGGGGATCCAGATGTACTGAAGACAGAGGCTAAGTTTCAAAAGTCTCTTGTTCGCTGTCACACATGCTGTTAGATTTAATCAGGTGAACCAGCGCTCATTGTTTGGCTGAATGTAAGCCTGTGATTCAGAGAGGTTTACCTTGAAGTTCTCTGCATTCACTGCATTCTTTGAGCTAAAGCTGGTTTGAGGGATGTGACATAGGAAATATATTTGTAACTGTAGAAAAACTATAGCAAAATGATGAAAGTATCACAAAGTACACAAAAAAAAGCCATTTGAGTAAAAGCAAACATTATCTTTGTTGCCATTTAAAGATTTATTTTGTGATTATATGCGTATTGAGCGGGTTAACCCTTGTGTTGTCTTCCCTTCAACCTTGAAAATTTTTTTTTTACATTTTTCTGACATTTGTGACGCCTTTTTTTCACAATTTGTTTTTGCTTTTTCCAACGTTTTAAATTTTTAAATTTTTCTTCTACACGTTTTCAGCGCTTATTTCTACATCCAATATTTTCTGATATAAAACAAAAATTTAAAACGGGCCAATGTGCCCCGAAGTCAACACAAGGACATGCATACTTCATTATCTAATATAAAACCACCGCTTGCATCACATAAATATAGCAAGGTCTTAGATATTTTTGCCATGATATGTGGTGGGACTGCAGTACATTTCCCTACATTTCCTATGTTTCCTGAGAACAATAACACAAGATAATGAATTTCTATTTTTATTTTTCTTCAGTGGAGAGGGAATTATGAACACATGTTGGGAGACAGCAAATTAAATATAGTTGGACACAATAAAACAGAAAGAAAAGGAAGCAGCAAGCTGAGCTTTGAGAGCAGGAAACCAGAAACTCATAATTCCACCACTCTAAACTATAGTTTACTGTGTTCTAATTTCTGGTGCCTGTCGTATTGTTTAAGTACTGTGTCCGATCATGTGTGCAGCTTCTGCCCTCGCCCTTCTGCCCTCGCTGCTAAATCAGTAACTTCGTTAGCCGATAATCGCTGAGCTAGCTACTGAACAACAACTACAGCTAACGTTTTTTGACACTACACTATGATGGAACTAAACCTGACATTTTATAAGTCACAGTAATAACGACCAATTTGACACAATGTTCTAACATTCAACAATTTTAGTTGCTTACGTTTCAATTTGGGTTCTAATCTGTGCCATGAAATGACCAACTTCTTCTCTGGGGACTACCAACGTTAAACTTCACAACTGTCTCTTGCTCTCCCTCTGACAGATCAGATAGAGACTCAGCCAAAGGCGGGAGTCTGGCACAACCACCTCCGATTGGCCAACACCACGTTTCTGTTAACCCTTTCATTGACTGGGTTACAGGTGCGTAGCATTGGTGACAGCCATACAGGATATTGAGCTTGAGCCCCCCTAAAAAGGGTCTAAAATCGCCAATGCTACAGAGAGACAAAAGAACTCGTTGTGGCCTTGGAGAGGAAGGGACGTCAACACTTTTGCTGATCTTCTTAATGCAGACATTTGACTGCTCTGTCCATTAAAGCAACACAAGTTACAAAAGATAACTGTCAGCCATGACAAGAGACCAGTAACAGTTTGATATATTAATACAAACTTTTGTCAACTTTGAAATAAAACTAATTTATTTAATTATAAACATACAGAAAATTACTTCTATTAAATGAGGGGTCAGATATTCAGACTAATAGTACTCCGTCTGTTTTTGAGTCCATTAAGGTCAACCATATTTGGATCAGGTCTATTTTAACATGTGTTTTGAACCGGGCAAATATATTTCAGATCGGTTCATAAAGACCTCAATTTTTATGTTAATCTTGATCGATATAGCTACGCGAGTAGTTTCGATAGAAAAAACCCCGACCCGAATCAGTGCAGGTAACACGGAGAAGCTGCACCTACGTACTACAAGCGTCCCCTGAGCTAAAACGGCAGTGGTCGGGGCAAGTTTTAGAGTGCCTTTGTACCTCTTAACAGACACAAAATGCAATTAATATGTCTGTGTCACATGAACAGGGCCCTTACGTGTCAACAAGATGCGTTTTCAAATCAGACATTGTTTAAATTCACCTACCCTGGTCCCTGTCTCGATCCTGCCGGTAGCTAGCTTGCCCTGCTAGCTGCTAGCCGTTAGCCGTTAGCTGCTAGCTGCCGTCCGGTGAGTGCATTCAGACAGGCTTCTGTGATAATCATCCCAATAACAATCCATGGAGCGGCGGTGGTGTGGCTATGTCCTCCAGAGGACAGGTCATGTCACGTCTTGAAGTGTATTCCCCCCTAAAATAAACAGTAGTGCGGTAGCTGCTAGCTGCCGTCCGGTGAGTGTATTCAGCCAGGCTTCTGTGATAATCATCCCAATATAAATCCACGGAGCGCTCGGTGGTCTGGTGGATGTCCTGCATAGGATAGATCATGCCTTCGCAGCGAAAGGTTTAGATTATTTCCCCCTCAAAATAGGTAATTAAGCACTGTAGTGGTTATGACCATATCAGTGACTATGTAACTACATGGAAACGGGATAAACGATGTCTGTGGCTTGCACAGTAATAGCGTTACTGAAGCTTAGCTGTAGCATCGCGCTGTCTCCTGGGAATTCAGTTGTAGCAGGAAAAGGTAAACAGTAGTGCGCAGATTGGAGCGTAGTGTGTGAAGAGCGGAGTTGTTTATAAGGGAAGAAGCTTGGAGTAACGTACCTATGGAGAATATAGCAGATATACAACACACGGAAGAGCCTTTTGAGTTTGATGGTCGTTCTTATTTATTTGAACCCGAGTATACAGACGAAGAACTAGCCTCACAAGAGTTGGAAAGAACGAGACAGACAGAGGGGAAACAGGCAGATGAACTTGATCCTCCAAACGCAAGCTAAAGCTAGCCTTCAGTAACTGGAGGACATAGCCACACCACCGCCGCTATTGGGATGATTATCACAAAAGCCTGACTGAATACACTCACCGGACGGCAGCTAACAGCTAACAGCTATTGGCTAACGGCTATCTGGCTGTACACACTCACCGGAGGGCAGCTAGCAGCTAACAGCTACTATCGCACTACTGTTTATTTTAGGGGGGAATACACTTCAAGACGTGACATGACCTGTCCTCTGGTGGACATATCCACACCACCACCGCTCCGTGGATTGTTATTGGGATGATTATTACAGAAGCCTGTCTGAATACACTCACTGGATAGCAGCTAGCAGCTAACGGCTAACGGCTATCAGCTAGCAGGGCAAGCTAGCTACCGGCAGGATCGATACAGGGACCAGGGTAGGTGAATTTAAACAATGTCTGATTTGAAAACGCATCTAGTTGACACGTAAGGGCCCTGTTCATGTGGCACATACATATTAATTGCATTCTGTCTGTTAAGAGGCACAAAGGCACTCTAAAACTTGCCCCGACCACTGCCGTTTTAGCTCAGGGGACGCTTGTAGTACGTAGGTGCAGCTTCTCCGTGTTACCTGCACTGATTCGGGTCGGGGGGTTTTCTATCGAAAGTACTCGCGTAGCTATAGCGATCAAGATTAACGTAAAAATTGGCCGGAATTCTCCTTTAAGATTAAAACAGAGCTAAAAGAAGAGCGACTATTGGACTTACATTCAACTGGTGGACAGAAACACGACTCCAAATGAATGATAATGCTCTGTGTCTGCTGGAAGTCTAGGCAACTGTTTGATAAAACACGTTAACTACAACAACTTCAAAAAGGCAAAAATATGTCAGGCTGTGTGTTTGTCAGCTTGTTGTAGAGTTCCTCTGCAGGCGGTCAGCCAGAAAGCTTCCAGCTTGTACCACCGCATTACAATACAATATGATGTGATGTGATTTGCAATATGATGATTTCACCACCAGAAACACTGTCTACACATATTCAGACTTTTCCCTAGGTTTGTGGGAGACTTAGGGGTAGGGTTAAGGAGTCCTCCTTCAAGAAAATATGATTCTTTTTTCAACAAAATACATATGCAATTGAAATAATTTTGGATCATTATTATTACCATATCTGTGTCTCAAATGTTGGAAAAGCTAGAGCAGATAATAAATAAATAACACTCAAAAAGCGGAAAGACAAAACTTGCTAAAGAAGTCCACTAGGGACCAACTACAATCATTAGATGTGAGAAAAGTCATTTAGTTAGTTTCGATGCTCACATTCATTTTACATTAATTCGCCCGAAAAGGCTTGGGTGCTGCACCTAAGCCTTATAATGGTTGGGAGAACCAAGCTAGGTGTTACACTCATCGCAGTGTACAAGAACACAGGCAGACTATAAGAGAAGTATATCATTAAGACCCAACAGGTTTTCAATACAACCAAACGTGATGTTTCAAGCTTTACTTCCTCCTCTGGTTGAAGGTGTGCTGATCAGAGAAATCGGCTGCTGCACTCTGGATGACACGTGGTTGAGAACAAGTCATATAGAGGACATAACTGCTTGGAAAAGCACATAAACAAGCACAATAAGTAAACCCATAAAACCTCCTTTCTGTAGAGAAGAGGCTATTTTGGCTGAGCAGGGAAAACAAACTGCTTCTCCTTTCTGCATGATTTGACAAATATCCCATGATTTAAGGCTCTAGGGATAATAAAAGTGAGGACAGAGTCGGGTTTGTTCTCTTTCTGGAACAAAACAGACCAGAGCAGAAGAGAGCAACAGAGGAAAGGCGAAAACTCAGCTTCCAGTAAAAAAGAAAAAAACTACAAAACATTGCCATCCCAGGAAACTATGCCTGCAGTGCGGAAGTGCAACAGCCTGCGAAAGCTGCCCTGCAGCGCCACTCTCCAAATGCCAGCTAGTAATGTGCCACCTGTTTAACGCTGCAAATTCAACATCCGCGAGCAGAGCGCTCTGCCCCCCCTGCTCCAGCCAAAGCCTTTCTCTGCAGGAAACCACCGGCTCAGTGGAAAAGACTGATCACCAAGGACGAGCTCTCAGGCCTCACACACTGCAGTAACAGATTACACTTCTTTTTTTGCCTCCTAACTGCCAATGTTTTTTTGATTTTTCATGATCTGCTCTTATTGCACAGCTGGTTGGTCGTGGTTTAAGGAATTATGCGTCACCTTGCCAGGGGGAGTCCAGCTTGCTGAAGGGAGAAAGCCGTCACATCTTTATTTCCTTCTTTCTTTTTCTTTCTAAACCTCGCTGTCATTTTATCTTATGTCCTCTGTCTCCATTGTCTCAGCAAATAACTGTTTTTGTGTTTTGTGTCTTACACACACACACGCGCGCACACAGCAGTTTTCCCATCCTGCTCTCCTCTCCTTCCTCTCTTTTTCTCTCCTCTCTGTCAAATTTGAATAAGCGTTATTGCGATATGACTATGTACGTTACATTTTGGGTTCGTGTTTCTTAGTTGAGTCCGCTGGAAGAGTGTAGTAGGAGACGATAGTTTAAAATTCCCAGCCACACTGGTACTTGGATTTCCACAACTCTCGTTGTTTATTAGTAACATACACATCAACCTCATCAAGCCTGGTTGTAAGGCTACCTGACACACAGGCATAAAGGTGCTCTAAGCGATGTTGCATGTTTTTTAGGCTACAACAATTTTTGTCACATACAGCAAACATCTCCTCACTATCCGCTAGCTGCCTGTCCCCTGAACACACTGTAAAAAAACACGGCCTTTGTAGACAGCCCAGGCTCCACAAACACCAACAAAAACAAACTGCGCCAACCTGCACCATCAAACATAACAAACAGTGTTCCAGCCAATAACTGACAAGAAGGATTTGGGGGTTTTGTTTGATAATACTTTGAACGTCAACAAGAAGTGACGTCACCCAACATCGCTTAGAGCACCTTTAAGGGACTACAATTTGTTGGGCTATACTTTTTACGTGAACGTTTTATCTAAACAAGCGTTTGTGTCATTAAGTTTGTGTTCATCACTGAGCAGAAAATCGAATAAAAGCTATGTTCTTTTGATTTGGTGTGTGTGATTTTGATTTCATTTTCAAGCACTAAGTTGAAGTTACAATCTCGAAGATGTCCGTTTCGTTGGTGACACCTTTGGCGATAAGCAGAAATTGCAGGTGTGTTTTGGGATCTCACTTCCCAGAGAACCAAACAGTGTTGCCTATGTGACGATTGCCTATTGCCACATGTAACTATAACTTCACACTTGAGTCGAGATGCAAAGTAAACAGGAGCTCACCCAAATAATTGTAGAAATGCAGTTTCTCTCGTATCTACATGTAGGCAACACATTATTTCCTAAAGGTACATTTCACAATGCTGACTGATCCAAATGCAGCAAATAAATAAACTAATCCAGCATAGTAAAATATTGATTGAAAACACTATAACAGAAGTTTCTGTTCTGTTTCTTCCTGATTAAATCTCTTTCCCTCATTCTTCCCTGCCTTCCCTCGTCTCTACTTTCATCTCCCTTTTTCTCCTGCTCCTTCGCCTCCTTCTCTTCCTCCTCGTCTCTCAGCAGGATGACTATTGGCAAATTGAGCGAGGCAGGATTAATTGTAATTCAATGTCTATTACTGTCAGTGCTGCTTTTTTTAAGCCAGCGCTGCAGGTGAGGAGATGAGAAATAGAGGGAGAGGAAAAGGGAATGAGGGAGGTTCGATGGAGTTAGGATGGGAATCAGGGATGGAAAGGAGGAGAGGATAAGAGAGGAAGATGCTGTACACTAAGAGACAAAAAACAGACTGCACCCTGCTGTCAGCCAGGATGTCCAGACTGTCTGTGCCCCTGACATGTCCCCCTTGTCTCAGCACAATCTCAGGCCTCCTGCTGAACAACACCCCCTCCTCCCCTCCACACACAAATAAACACATTCCCACAACAGCATGAGGAGAGTTACACACCAAGGGCGAAACATCCAGGACCTCCAGAGTCACATCAAGACAAGCCATCATTGGCTTAAAACACCTGAAGAGTGTTGTGTGTATTAGTCTGGCATTGCCAGACCTTCCTCCACAGCGTCGCGGAGGAGGGTCTGGCTAGTTCACACAGCATTCCGGAATGGGAAAAAAAATGTGCTCTGGTTTATTGGCATTTCTTTAAACCAATCACAATCGCCGGCGGAGCCACGGTGCCTCTGCAAAATAGCCTCGGGAAGGAACTTGTTTTGGGGGAACATGTACGTTTCAAGCTTTGTGGCAATGTGGAGGGGAAGTAGGGGTGTCACGTTTTCGAAAATCAATGGAGTAAGTTTTTGATTTTGACTATAAAAATCAAGAGCAGGATCGGCGATTCCCCAAGTATTTTTTTCTCTTCTCCACCCCCGCCTACTTGTGTATGTCGGCAGAACAAAAGTAGTCTGTTGTTACCGGCTGGTAGCATGCGGCTAAAGGCAATAAAGTTGATTGACTTTTCCAGACACCATGGCCACCGCAGGAGGCAGAGATACTGCAGAAACAACGGAACTGGAAAATCCTCCTGCTTCCCTGAAGTCACCGGTGTGGCAACATCTAGCCTTCCCTGTGAGTGAGCATGTGTAAACAAACAACGAAGGTAAAGTATGTGGGCTCTGACTAGGACTCCATGGTGTGTTCATGTCATCTTGTTAAACTAATGGTGCATTCAATTGCACTTTGTTAATTCTGAGAACTCAAACTGTTGTTGCTAAGTACCCTTCTGCCATCTCATGGCTCTAATTGTGGCATTGTTGTCCCTGTTGAAAAATAAATCTTAAATTGAATCAAATTGTGACCTTAAAATCTAAAGTTAGATGGAATCTTGGATTTGGAGAATTGTGTCACCCCTAACGGGAAGTCCTAAAGGTTCTCAGGAAAACAAAGCGTTTGATCACTATAGCTCCGTCTGCTGATGAAAATTTTAATGGAATTTATTATGTGTTTTTTTGTATCACAATAATCTTCATTCAACAAACCATCTCAACTCGAGGTCCCCTTACTCGCCGGTTCAGAGGTTTTCAACCATATCACACAGTCTTCAGTTGTTCAGTTCACTTTCCCGAGCTTTTGTGGCATGGCCGAGTGCTGGCAAGTCCATAGTCTATAGGTTTCCTATTCTTTACTTGTTGAAACATATTGCCTTCAGTGTCATATGATCCACGTCTACCATCAGTGATCTTCTTATTCAGCATGTGAGTCTGGAGTTAAATGCCGATCATTCATGTGACATCAGCTGCATGTTAGGTTTTAGGTTTCCTCCGGCATGGTGCGATTTGCCAAGGAGGGTGTGTGGGATTTCCCCCTTTCTGGTTTACATATCCCTGCCTCTGCTGAATTATTTTTTATCCCCAGTGGTGACAAAATGTAACCCCCCCTCGAAGTGATCAATGCTACTTCACCAATAGACCATTATATACCTAAAATAGAAGTATTTTAAACGTAGTTAGTTTAGTTACATCTAGGAAAAAGATAGGGTTTGGATTGAGACATTCCAGAGGATCGAGCGAGTGTTTCCTGGGTGAAGCATTTTGTTTTTGCTGTGAAGTGAACTCCGCTCTCCAGCTTGAAATCGCTGTATATTCCATTGAATATTGAAGTGCATTTTTAAGTGTTTGGCATGCCTGGCCGAGTGGCACTATATCCATGGTATTGCAAGGGGGATTTAATTTTTGCACGTTTTGTTTTGTTGGGCATGATCAAACCCCCCCCCCCTTTCTGCTTTTTTTCACAAATCACACCCTGCCTCCTGGCATCCACAGCTGATCTTGACCGATTCTCTGCTGCGATCGAGCAAAGAGCTCGCAGGTTGTGGTGTCACCTGGCGCTATCAGGGGCAAAACGTTCACACCACAGAGCGCCGCTGAGTAATGACTGCTACCTAGCGAGTGACCCCCCCACCATTGAACTCCTCTTAAGATTAATGTGAACGTAAACTGCACCCACAGCAATAAGAAAATAAGGAAACAGTTGGAAACAGAAAACTAAATTGACTACTTGTGTGGAAGAGGACTGCAGAGCTGAAGCTTCAAGAGGCAAAAATGCTCTAAAAGTTTCACGTAAATAATAGGGTGCGTAAATAATAAACCATGTAGAGGCAAAGAAATAATTGCTCTTTACATTCTTCTCATTCATCACATCTTTCTTTGTTGGCCCACCTCATATTAAGACTTAAACGTAACTACAAAGGCAAGAACTGCTAACCAGAGTGACCAGGGGGACTCGAGCTGGCTGCAGTACCTTTGGCAGTTCTGGATGAGAAAAATGGATCAGAAAGCAACCGAGGGCACAGCCTGAAGCAGAAGGAAATGTTGGCACCACGCAGCCAGCAGTGAGAGGAAAAGCCTGGCTCACACAAACCACTGTGTCAACTAAAAAAACAAATACTGTAAAAAGTCATGACTGGAGACACGGGGGAAGCAGCGGCTGAATCTCATTTCTCTGTCTTACCCCTTCCCCTTACCCCTTCCCCTTAGTTTTGCGCGTTCACTTGAGAGTAAGGGCTGTCCCAATTCTCGTTTTGATCGAGGGGTAGGGCTAAGGGGAAGGGGTAGATACCCCTTATAACCAAGCAAAGTTGCAAGCTTACTTGAAACCGAGGGGTAACCAGAATACACTGTGCAACTGGAGAAAATGGCGGCCAGATCAACCAGAGAGTCCCATAAATGTAAGTATTTTCGGCTTAAATAATTAATTAAAAAATTAGTCTTGTTTTGTGCTCTACACAGTCCTGTACATATATATTTGCAACCATGTTCTTAACCCTTGTGTTGTCCTCTGGGCCTGGGGTTGAGCTGGCCAACAGGCATCACAATGGGGTCTGGAATTTCAGAATAGCTGTAGTTTTTTTGTTTGTTTGTGGTCTTGTGTGTCTTTTTTGAGTTTTAAACACTTGACTTTTTTATATGTGTGTGATATGTAAGTGACATGGTTCTGCAATAGAATATATTTTTATATAATGTTTTTGCCTGTTATGTTTACTTTATTGGGCAATAAAGACAGATTTTTGTTAACAAAGAAAGTGTTTCTGAACATCAATGATATTCAAAACAGTGCTAACTGAAACAGATATACTTATAACACACCATGCAGTGTGTATAAACATATTTATTGCAAACAGACCTAAGTAGTACACAGATAAGAACATTTGCATCTGCACCACCACCACCAAAGTGATCATAAAAGAACTATAATAATAATAATATATACATGCATATGACACTGTTGTCAAAACCCACGCAATCGACAAACACGCACTTATAGACGGCATCTTGGAAGTTTGTGATCAATGCTTGTCACCTCTGGTGATGTAGCAGCCAGCTAGCGACGATGTATGATGACATAACCATGACCAAGTGGTGTCTCATTTCATAGGGGTATGTTTTCACCCCTAGCCCTTACCACTCTGTTTGCGAGGGACAAGGGCTAGGGGTAAGACGAAGGGTTAGGGGAAGGACCGCTGTGGAAAAATAAGCTAACTGTGAGCAAGCAACACAGTGACTTTGTGTTGCTTTGCATATAAAAACAATTAATTAAAAAAGTAATTTTCCATCAAAAAATGATTTTTTTGCAGTACTACTGTATTATTCCTGAATGCTTACTGCAAAAGACAAATAAACTTGCTGTAAAAGTAGAATACAGTAAGTCAAAAACTAAAAAACAAACTAGTCATTGCTTATTTCAAAATGTAAGGATAAACCTCTTGAGGTGATTTTAATATAATATATAATATAATATTATACATAATATTTCAGGATGCTACTAAATCACAAAAAAGAAATTGTTGAAGAAATGAACTAAGCTTTGATCTCTTGGGCTAGACGAGAAGATTGATACCACTTTGTGCATTACGTATGAAGCTACAGCCTGAAGCTGATTAGCATAGCTTAGCATAAAGACTGAACTATGCGATGCAGCGTATAACTCTCTTCAAAACCACTTAATAATTCGTGTATGGATCTTAGCGTGTTAATTAGTTATATTGTGTGTGTCTGTGTATTTTTAAACTTTGGTCAGAGCCAGACCACGTTTGTTGCTTCCAGTATTGTAGTATGCTAAGCTAAGCTAATTCTCTCCTGGCTGCAGCTCTTTTCTTAACAAACAGACATAAGAGTTGTATCGATCTCCTCATCTAACTCAGCAAGAAAAAGAGCATATTTCCCAAAATGTCCAACTTTTAAACAACTTCTTTTTTTATTTAGTTGGCTCGTATCCTGAAACATTTATAACAAGATGGTTGAGCTCAAGAGGCTATAATCTACTTTGTACAGCAAGTTTCTCAGCTGGAAAAACTGTACACACTATACACTGTAACATTTTTTATTATTTCTGACAGGACATGCCTTTTTCTATCCACTTTTTGTTTTAGATGCAAAGCACATTGAGCGTACTCCCGTGTGGAGCTACTGTAAAATTACATTGAATGCAAGTTACATTTTTAGTGTAACTAAAGCATGACGAGGCGTGATAACTTATGTGGAACATAATGATTAGAAAACAAGGGTCTTTTTTCCTCTCAAGGCCTCTTTCAACTTGCCTGAATTGACAGAGAGTGACGTAGAAATGAGCAGGAGAGGAGGGTGGAGAAAGGTGTAGAGCCGACAGAGGTGGAGATGGGGGGAGAGAAAGAGGTGCAACTGGGGATACTGAGGGAAGGAGAGAAGGATAGAAAAATGAAGGTATAGTCGAGGCATTGCAGGCACGACTGCCCAGGTCTGCGGTTTGTTAAATAGCTTTTTGATGGAATTGGTAAAGCAGTGGAGCCTGTGACACTGTTAGCTGGCACACCACAGAGAGAGAGAGAGAGAGAGAGGGGGGGAGAAAGAGAAGGAGAGAGGTTAACAGAGAAAGAAAGATGCAGGTCGAAGGTAGGGAGTAAAAAGAAGAAATCAGAGGGACTGAAAGATTAAAATGTTGATATTTTTACTTTACTGCAGAGTCATTCTGCCCTCAAGAGGTGATGAGTGTTATAACAGCTCTGCTACAATGTCAATAACAGCTGTGTGTGTGGTTGCTTGTTGGGCATTAGTTTCAGATTTTTCTTTTAAATCTAAAGTTTTAGTTTCATACTGCTTGTATATAAATGTTTGCTATGTTTCCATGGGTGCATAATACATTTGTTTTGCCTGTCCCCAACTTTTGCAGTTACTCTCTAAGTAACACTCAGTGTTAATGTTAGTCCTAATTCATATGTTCCACTCCATCTTCTCTGATATTGAAATTATAAATGTCTCTTATCTCTTTTTCTGTCTGTATTCTGTGTTGTTATCTATTTACTATTGCAAATAACCATTGGTTTGAGTCCTGAGTGCATATACAGTAACGGATCACTAAAGTCTTTTATTACTGTATTATTTCCTAGAAAGACACACAAATTGCATTTTTGCAAAACATGGAACCATACACGACAAACCACATTCAGTGCATTAATACATTTCTATAAAGCTGGGCTCTATAATAATAATAGTAATACATTTTATTTATAGAGCGATATAGAGTTAAAATAGAAGACAACACACTAAACATATACAACACACAGCATTAATCACACAAATTAAAAGCAGTTCTAAAAAGGTGAGTTTGGTGAGATGTGGTGCAGTATCGAATGTGTTTGGGGAGAGAGTTCCAGAGGGAGGGGGCAGCTATGGAGAAGGCTCTGTCCGGTGCTTGGTCCTGAGTGATGGAGACAGGATGTTGGCATCAGAGGAGCAGAGACTGCGAGACGGAGTGTGTTGGGGGAGTAGGTCGGTGAGGTAGCAGGGGGCCTGGTCATGGGAGTGAGGAGAAGGACTTTAGATTTGGATCCACTGTGGGACAGGGAGCCGGTGGAGGTCCTGTATCCATCCTACAGCTACAGTCATTTCAATATTTTTCATAATCATGTGTTCAGTGGTGGAAAAAAGTATTCATATCCTTTACTTAAGTTAAAAGAACTAATACCACACTGTAAAAATACTCTGTTACAAGTCAAAGTCCTGCATTGACAATGTTACTTAAAGCAACACTATTGTAACTACTGTAACTTTTCCCGCTTCGGTCCCCCTACAGGTTGTCTCATTGGAACTACAGCTGCAGCTAAAAGTTACATAGTGCTGCTTTAAGTAAAAGTATGTAAGTATCATCATGAAAATGTACTTAAAGTATTAAAAGTGAAAGTACTCAATGCAGAAAAATCCTTATTTTTGAAACTGAAAACGATCAAAACAGTTCTGTCAATCAACTCAACTAAAGTGTTTAATCATCTAATCATTTTAGCTGGACTTGTAGGCCTGTATATTGTTGAGTAGTTTAATTTATAATAAACCATCATATTTTATAAACTACATGTGTTTGGTGTGCAAACATCTTAATTTGTAAAGTAACTAATACAACTGTCAAATTAATGTAGTGGAATAAAAAGTACAATATTTCTCTCTGAAATGTAGCGGAGTAGAAGTAGAAAGTGACATGAAAAGAAAAGACTTAAGTAAAGTACAAGTACATCAAATGTGTACTTAAGTACAGTACTTGGATAAATGTACTTAGTTACATTCCACCGTTGCATGTGTTGGATAAGTCCTACACCCCACAGAGGCTTTCTCACAGTCTGTTGTGCGGCTGCATTGTTAGAGATACAAATCCATCAGCAGGCAAACCACGTGCAACACTTTCTCTGCCCACTAATTTTGAACTTATTGATTAAAACATAATGTTTAGGTCACAGGTCTTCATCAGGGGATTTAAAACATTTTAATCTGAATAAAACATTGATACAATACTCATACCCCTTTTGTAAAAAAAAAACCTTTCCATCTGCTGTTTTGTAGAACATACACACTAAATGAAGTGTTTTACTTCCTCCCCCACTAACTCTGAACCGATTGGTTGAAAAATTAGGTTTAGGTCACAGGCCTTCATCAGAGTAACTTAGTTACTTACCTAGTTATTTAAGATATTTTAATCTAAATAAAGATCATATAACACCGATACAATACACTTTCTGATAGCCCTTTTGTAAAAAACCTTTCCATCTGCTGTTTTGTAGAGTATACACACTAAATTGTGTGTTGTAATGTCAGGGACATAAACAGAGGGAGGACTGGCCTGTTATATAACCACTGTGGCTGAACAGATATAGAAAACAGCGTCGTATAAAGGCAAAGATTATCAACACAAAAAAAAGAAAAATAAATAAGATATCACAGTTGTACACACACTGTTAAAATGAAATGTGAATTCTGGGAAGTATTATGGGGAAAATACACCATCTGCTGAGAGCCACAGATGTTACCAAATTCTGGTTCTGATTCACAGCTGTACAGAGACCTTTTGCAGCCACCATTGTGTTTTTGAGAACATACCACAGGGGTGTGCAGAGGGTGTGTTTGCATAGTTACTGTGAAATTGATATGTGCAGAGGTTTCACATCTATTTCTTGTAAGTAAGTAAGTAAGTAAGTAAGTAAAGTTTTTTTAGATAGCACATTTCACAGATACAAAATCACAAAGTGCTTCACAATAAAATGTAATACAGTACAACAAATTACAATGCAAGAAAATGAAATACAAATATGTCAGCTGTCACTCCTGCTGGCAGCTACAGGATTTATATTTCACAGAAATAGATACACACATGATACATAAAATAATACTTTGTGTTACTGACAGCTTGTTAGCCTATTTGTTTTTTTGTGTAAAGCCCCAAACAAATGAATGTCAGTGCTGAAAGAAGTGCAGAAGTGAACTTGAACTGCTTCAAAGGAATTTGTCTTGTGCATGAATAAGCACCTTAAGACAAAACATAAATAAGTCCTAATGCAGAAAAGTAGGGTACAAACTGTTAAATATCTTCTCAGCCTGTTTCTTATATTTTAAATACAATATTTGACAGCTTTGAATAGATTTAAAGCTTTGTTAAAGGACTCTGAATGCATCACTGCTATTGTGGCTAATAGCTCCCTGCTGCTGCTTACCACACCACAATACACACACATACACCAACCCAACATGACTCACACACATTTAAAAATTCATAAATACGTAAGCCTCTGCTCTTTTCTGCTCCGAAGGGTAAACTTTGATTTCGCCTTAAAAACGCTCCTGACAAAATAACATATCACAGCATCAAAACACTATAAAGAGACTATAAAAAGTCTATTTTTGCAATTTTTCCCATTCCCCCTACTTCTCTGTTCTAGATCGATTTGTTTCTTTGAAGACGGATTGTGAGAAGAAAACAGAACGGCTCAATCCATCATTCTGTCTGCCTGAGGCCCTGTGCCATAAACAATACATTACTGGTGGTATCTGAAAGCACCCGTAGGAGCCCGGCACAGTTCAAAGCCGTAACCACAAACAAACAGAATGGAACCACACAACGTATTTTGGATAATTCATACTGCTATCTGCCTCTGTTCGCGCTTCCTCCGCTTCACACCACTTAGGATCACACTGAAGTAACATTCAGCACATGTATTTATCTGACACTCTTAACGCGGAACAAGAGGAGACTTAGTCAGCATTCATGATTCCCTGAGCAGCCGAAACAAGCTGCTGTGCCTCTGCTCCATCACAGCAGAAACGAGGGAAGCCTCCAACAAAACCAGGACAGATGAATAGTGGAGGATTACAGTTTCACAGATGTTTACGCTCTGACATTAAGAGAGGAAAACAGGAATCTAGGCAGTGAGATAAGACTCAGAGATGCTGCATTTAAATGAATGTTCAAAATGTTATCAACATCTTTGTGATATTAAAGCTTTAGTGCGTAACTTTTTGATATTAATGAACGTCCGTTACATTCAAGCCGTTGCCAAATGAGTTGCTAGAAAAGCTAATTAAGACTATCAGCTCCACACAACTCTCTGGATTTCTCAGTATGGCTATGTTTAGAAGATTGTGGCGTCTGGTGACTTTCCACCACAGAACCTCGAGTGAAGATAATGACCTCTTCTAAAGAGTCCATCATGTTTTTTTAATCCTCCGTGTCCTCTTTGGCTACTAGCAACTGCGTGGGGGGGTGGTGCGTGATCACGTAAGGGTGTATCATGTGGATGCACCGACAGTTTTGTTGTCATTACTTAGAATTCCTCATGGAGGAGACAGAAACTACGCACTATAGCTGTCATGATCGTGTGTTTCTGTTGTTAGTGTTTCCTGTTTTATTTTGAAGTCTCTGTTATCTCCCTTGCCTTGTCTAGTTTTACTTCCTCTCTTTAGTTTTCCCACCCTTGTGATTGTCTTATGTGTTTCACCTGCTGTATCACCTGTATTGCTCGTTACCTCCTGTATTTAGTTTTTGTGTTCCCCTTGTCTGGTGTCAGGTCATTGTATTTTCTGTGTCGGAGTGCTGTGTATTAGTCTACCTGTTTTTGTCTCCGTGTGCTTATTCCCGTGGTTCCTGTTCTTCTTTGTTACTTCGTTTTTTTGGATACCCTTGCCTGCTGTTTTTGGACACCTTTTGTTGTATGGATTGTTTGGTTTAATAAATATTCAATATTCATCACATCGCCTGCCATCTCTGCATTTGGGTCCAACATTCTCTACCGTTATGACAATAGCTTAAAGTTTAGGCGTCATTTTCATATCCTTATTTGTCTTAAAGATGAACACTCCTTCTGCATCTAGTCCCCTAATCTGTTTTTTTTGCTGTTTTACTGATAGTTATAGGTTAAAATAAGGCTTATGTTGACCTCATCCGTGTATTAAAAAAAATATTCTGGTGATATTGTATATTTTTTGTATTGTCCACAAAACCCATGAAAAGAACAAAACCGACTGTAGCTTTCAGCCCCCAAGTCAAAATACAAAAGAAACATAGTTATAATAAAACATAGATGTTGAGTGATTCTTTTGATGAATTTGTGGAGTCAATGTTACTGAATTCAGAAGAGTTATTACCTGCTGACAAAGTCTGGAATATAAAACATTATTATGAAGGATCAACTGTCAACTACTGAGAGTGGATGTGCTCTACAGGGAGTTTATGAATATTCAGATTTCTCTTCAACAACACATTTAATTTGTTATAATGAATGCAGTAGCTCTGCAAATGATTTATTATGTGTGCACATTTTATATTAAATCGTACACTGTTTGTGCAATTGAAGTGCAGATTTGGTACTCTTTTGTACACAAACATTAAGTTATATTCCTAAATTAGTCACCTGCCTCTCTGCCTGATAAGACTGTAGAGGTATATTACTGGGAGCAAAACACTTCACAAGATTTTAACAATTCAAAACCAAGAAACATAGAACAGAATGAAAGACTGACCAAAGG
Organism: Sander vitreus; assembly: GCF_031162955.1. Taxonomy (NCBI): domain Eukaryota; kingdom Metazoa; phylum Chordata; class Actinopteri; order Perciformes; family Percidae; genus Sander; species Sander vitreus. Next base: position 26,969,600 of record NC_135871.1, read on the forward strand.
GCAGAAGGGATATAAATAGTGAAATCAATTCCAAATATATTTATTGCAAAACAGAGCAAACAAAAAAAGTGATTGAGAAATATTTCTGAATGTTTTTTTTCAAACACAAACATGTCCTGAGTCAAATATTTCTCTGACTCACCAAAAAAACAATAAAACCTGTTTGGTGTGTCTAAAGCCCCTGACACACTAACCCGACGGCCGACCGTTGGCGGAAAAGGCAGTCGGACTGATCAGTCAGCTCCCCGAGGTCCAAAAAGTGCCTCAGAACACACCGAAGCGATGCTGACTTGAGTGTGTAATACGTCTCCATAACAGCAGGTGGCGCTAATCAGGTATTGTCGCTCAAAAAATGAAAACTGGCAGCTGATTGGACGAACGCGTCACGTGGGTCTGGTTTCTCCGGAAATTCAAAGCCAGACTGTCATGGCGGCTTGTTTAGAATACGATCTCATATTGTACTAAAATAGTTCACCGAAACGTGTTTCTGAAAACATTTTAAGTGAGAAATGGGCCATGCAGTTGCTGAATCTGTCTTCATTTCAGATCAACAAAGGTCAGTTTAAAAGATTTTCGTCAGATTTTGAGAGGCTTAGTCACGCTCATCCCGCTCATCATTTCCGGGTTAGCACTCCACCAATCAGATTGGTCATGGAGTCCGACTGCCCGCCCTCCAACACAACATGTCAGGTCGGCCAAAATGAAGGCCGACAGCTCCTCGGACGGATGTCGGCACGGAACACACCAAACAGACTTGAGTCACCGACCTCGCCAGACTGTCCAACGGCCGATTATCGGGTTGGTGTGTCAGCGCCTTAAGGTTTGCTCTAATGGAACAGCTGTCTGCTTCTTCTTCAGGTGCCAGGTTGATGAAATTACAATGGTATAAAAAGAAATCTGATTAAGAACTTGCTCATGTTGGCAGGTGTATATCTTTCTCATGCAAATATCAGGAGGTATCTTTGCTAAAGAGACTAAATGAGACCTCCTTTCAGGTCTTGCTGCAACATCCAAAACTAAATGTATTTAAACTATTTGCAGCAGCATTATTTTTTTCCGCATTCCAAGTGGAAAACATTATTTTCAGACTGAATACTGCCTTAACTTTAAAGCGAGGCACAACTCCAAAAATGTTTCCAGACATTTAAAAAAAAAAAAAACATAATTTCTGCTCCTTGCCATGACCAGCCAAAGCCTCACACCTCCACAGCATGTTACCAAACTAATGGCTCGGCACTTTAAGTGAAATCTGTGCTAGAAAAGACAGCCACACTGTCACGTCTCTCACAACAGTTAGCACTGAAGAAAACAAAGGAGTCTTGGGTAAAGGCCGGGGATTGGAGCTGGTCCACAGGCTCATTAACCAGCATCTATCTTGCTCTATTAGCTGTAATGGAAAAGCTCCCTGAACGTGGCGGTCCTGTTATTCTCTATTCCCAGCGACAAAAAGGCCACACTTTTCACACTTGCACACACATATGGATCCCACGAGGGCTCCTTGGCCTGGTGAGCTGGAGGGCCATTAGAGCGTTGTTAATAGCAACGAAGGTTAGTCATGGCATCAGAGACAGTCACTGAGTGTGACAATGCTGGTACTTGCCATTCCCTCGACATACAAACAATAAAGATGTCTGCTTCTCTGTCACAAAGACAAAAAAAATATAATGCTGCTTTCAAGGCCCTGAGCTGACAAATCTGCTATTTGTTTCAAACACCCACGATGTGTTTATTTTCAACCAACAGGCAGCGTGGTTCCAGAGGCAGAAATAGTTTGCAGTTGGTGTTTGCTTTAACAAAGGCTTTCATTGCCAAAGTGCAGGAGCTGACAAATGTAGACCGTCAAGGAGGAGATAAGAGAGGGCCTCTAGAAATCATGGCACAAATGCACACACGGTGTATTCAGTCACTTGTATAGACACACAAATGACTCCATGGAAAGACAAGTGCCGGTGATCTCAGGCAACTCTCTCAGTATGGGAAATCAGTGTAGCTGCACCGTTTAGGAATTCAGACATTGAATATCTTTAGCAGCCAGGCAGTATTATCAATATGTCATTGATCATCAATATGTTTGTTCCACTTGACTGTGCAACAATTAAAATGGCGAAAGTGATTATCTCCAAAACTATACAGAACATTAAACAACTTAGTGAGGTTATTTAGCCATAACTTAAACTTGCACTACCAACCTTTTAATGATACTTTATAGTGTTTGTATGTATCTTCAGTGTTATTAAATCATGTTTTTATAGGTGACTTTTGTTGGCTCGTAGTGCATTCCATTTACCTCGGAACTCGGAAGCCGGAGCTGGCAATGACGTCACACCCCGAGTTGAATGTGTTCCATTTACAAGTCGGATTTTCATTGTTTTCATTAGCTCTAGCCAGGTTAGCCGATGTTAGCAATACCAGTTGATAACAACGCATTTCGCCGTTTTTTTTGTGCATACAAACAGCGTAACAACATGTCCACAGATAGAAGTTGAACATGCCTGTGAGAACGACAATAATTAGACAATAATTTAGTGAGACACAAATGAGACACTAGTGCTTTTAACTTTATGTTAGTCCAGCTTTCACAACTGTTGATACAGGGGGCAGCCATGTTGGATTTTGAACTCGGGCTACTGTGATGTTGTCCGAGTTCCGAGCTCTTAAATCCAAGGTCAGGGGGCGTGTTTCCGACTTTGACCTCGGAAAATCCGAGTTCCGAGTACAAATGGAACGCACTATTGGTGTGGACGATGGATGCTTTCATGTACTCAGTGAGCATATCTGGTATGTGATTGAAAGGGTAATTTGGTAAAAGGCTGAGAGGTCTGACTGATGGACTGAACAGTATGTTGGACTCAGTGAGTGGATGAACAGACAGAACAATCAGCTTTTTGTCCTCTTCATTACACTCCTCTTGGACGTGTTTCTTACTTTCTGGCTCACTCTTCATCTTGATGCTGTCTGATTTTTCTTAGTAAGTTCAAACAATCTGGCATTGTGGTTTGTCGTTTCTTTGTGTTATAGTTGAAGTCAGGGTTCGAACACAGGTGACGTGTTTTGAGTTTCAGTTTCAAAGGGTTAATTAACCCACATTTTCATATAGGGTCACAGAGACTACTGCACTTTTTACAAAACAAATAAATGTTCAAAGCAAAGTTTGAGGGCATCTGGAGTAACCGAGACACTTTTTCTGTCCAGTTTTTCAAATTTGATCATTTTCATCTTTTGAGCGGCACAAACAAAATCCCATTCATCTTTTATGGGGTGGAGGCAGAGAAATTGACGACATTTTGTCGCCACAGTGTGATGAATACATGTGACAGACAAACACATTTAGACACATTCTCAAACTTAATCTATGTAATACATTGTAGGTCTTCGCCTCTCATCGCCCGTCTTTTTATTCTTTTTATTAATAGCATAACTCTGACTAAACTGGTGTTACTGACATTACAGCTTTGTAATATGATTACCATTTTTGATCAGTTTGAGATTTTAAAAATCGCTCCTATTGGGAAGACACAAGTGAAATAACAAGTGAATTTGACCTGAGGCTTTTTTTATTTACACTATGCTATTTTATTTCTTTTATGATGTGTTTCTAACGGTGTGAAATTACTTTGGTCAATTGATTTCAAGTTTGTGCTAGTCGTCCAGGTTGCCTAGCCTGGTCCTACCAGACTCTGGTACATTTCATTAGTACAGAGAGTCTGGCCACTCTCCATTGGCAAGTGTTAACTTCCAACTCTGTTGAAGTTTAAAACTTTTGGATCTGCCCAGAGCCACTCTTGTAGCCTGGCTCCGCCCTCCTACGTACTGTCTGGTAGGACCAGGCTAACAAGAGGGGAGACGACAACAACTATCGGCTTAGCATCGCTGGCATTACGTAATGGAGCGAGCTGGAAAATCAAACTTTTCCCGAACCCTGTGGGGAGGAGGGACACAACATCATGGCCACCAACACAACTCAGCAAAGATTGTGCTTTCTCTGGCTTTAACTTCTGGATGGACCACATCTTACTCCGCCGCCATTACGGAACTCGCCAAAGGTTACTGAACCTCAACGTCATCGTTCTCGGCCACTCCCTCTGTTCGCCTAAGAAGAACCTAAGAATATATACCGCAAACCCAGACGTAGTACTGAAGGAAAATGAAACTTGAGCGGAAGTACGTAGGAGGGCGGAGCCAGGCTACAGGTTGCCCCTTTCCTTTTCTATTCTCCCTGTTGTTGTCTGTGCACCGTCAATGCAGACGGAGAAATAAAGATTCATGTCTTCTATCTTCAGGAGACAGTCATTTATTCTTGTAAAATGTGAAAAATAACTCCCAACAGATTGGAAATTGCCTGAGCTCAGTAATCCATCCCACCAAACACGAAGTGCTAATTTGTTTTCGGAAAAGTTTCTGTCTCATCATTATTTACCCAGGGCCCATGTTGAGCTCAGACAGAGAGAGAGCATGAGGTTTGTTTCTTCAAAACAGCACTATTTGCCGGTAAGATTCTTGTTCACATTTCTCGACTTAACTTTCTTAGCTTTTTTTTTTATTTAACCCTTTACATCCAGTTGTTGTTCCCCTTTTAGTTGCGCTAAAGTATCTTTAAAGTATGCTTTCACACAGGTTGCTGCCGCCTCCCACATTTCCAGCGGTAGCATGGCGTTGATGATCGTTGAACTTTTTTTGGCTTGCCATGTAACCATGGCAGCTACAGAAACTATGTGAAAAGGAAATTCTCCATTATGTAATTTACCTGGTTTCTGAGACTCTTCAACAGGAGTGAACACATCATTTAGCATAAAACGTCTTATAGCAACCTCAGCTTCAACGTTTGATTATCAGATATGGGCTTTCTGTGCTTTCATTCTGCAAGATCAATACTTGTCTTGTTCCCGTTTCATCACAGTGAGGTTTGCAGCTTTGGACAACATTGTCTAGCGTGTGTAACATGTATGCATTTTCTTCCAAAATCTACACAATGTAATGCTAATTGAACATTTCATTCCAGTCCTGCAATTGTAGTCTGGGTCTTGTGAAGTAGCACTTGTTGTGAGCTAATTGTTGCCTATTGGGAAATGTAAAAATATAATTGAATGAGTTTAGAAGGGGCTCATTTCACATATTCAGTTAAAACCAATCTATCCTCACTGCTGGAAACTGATGATTTGAGAGAAACACACACACACACACACACACACACACACACACACACACACACACACACACACTCCTCCATCCACCCACACATACACACACACTACGACTCTATGTGTGTGTCTGTGTTTCATAATAGTCCATTAGTGTGCAGTAAAAACACAAATTAGTTGAAATGGAGAAACAGACCCACTGGGGTTCAGAGCTAATATGCAGTCATAACGCACACACAGAGACACACACTCTTTTTATTTGACATATACCTGAGTCTTTGCACAGCAATATTGAACATTTACTTTTCGTTTGTTTGTTATGTGTGTGTCTGTAGGATGACAGTATATTTTTTGGATGCATATGTGTGTGTGTTAGTTTGTGCAGTCTGCATTTGTATGTGTGTGTGTAACTGTGTGTCCCACAGAGTAATAAAGGATGCTGAAAGGAAAAAATGCAAAATAAGAGAGGGAAAACAAATTTGACAGATGTTCTTTGGCCTTTCGCATTGCCGAGAGACAGAAAGAGAGACAGGAGGTGGAGAGAGGAGAGAGGTTACAGAAGTAATTAATTGCTCTTTTTCACTCCTCGGAGTAAAAAGTAGAGATGATTATGCGCCTCTCCTTTAAACACAGGTATTGAAAGAAAAGCAGAGAGCAAAGAAGTGTCATCAGAGTAATTTTGTGATTAAATTGCAGAGAGCTGGAAGGAAAGGGGGGAAAAAAAACGATCCCTGACATTCCCATCAGAGTGAAGTTAAGAAAAGAGCTGCTACTCGCAGAGGAGGCAGGTTTCAGTTTCTGTGTTTCAAAGTCACTGCTGCTGTCTACATGCAAATGTTGCTCTGAGATAACAGCTGGAATGCCTCCATCTGCAATTGTAGTCTGGGGGCCTGCAGAGAAGACAGAAATGTCAGCAGGGCTCGACAGCAAATTGCCAGAGCAGCTTTTTCCAAATTGTGCGTGTGGTTGATATTTTTACTGTTGTGTGTGCTTCTAGAGAGTGTGTTTGGGTTTATTTAGTGGTTATTTCACATTTAATTGTGTGTGTGTGTGTGTGTGTGTGTGTGTGTGTGTGTGTGTGTGTGTGTGTGTGTGTGTGTGTGTGTGTGTGTGTGTGTGGGGGCGTGGGGTGTATGTCTGCAAACAGAAAGAAAACTACAAACTAATTTTCTTTCATATTTTCTTTTTCTTTTCTTTCTAATTTTATTGTTGGTTTATATTATTTTTATACTTTTATATTCTTTTTGTTTTTTTTCTACATATACATTTATTGATGTGTATATTTTGTTCTGTTATTAGGTTTTTCTTTTGTCTTTTAGTTTGTTGTTCTATATTAATCTGTAATCATACTCTAAGAACCAAAACAGAGAAGTTGCAGGCCGTAAAACCAAAACTATACATTAAAAGACGCTAAAAGAAATGCTCTGTCATCACTTGAAAGTGTTGGTAAATAGCCTGCTAGCTAAAAATATTCATGTGGACCAAGGATTACTGCAGAAGTTAAACTTTGGCAGGGATTTCTGTATAATCTCCAGCACCTTCTCCAGAACATTTCCACAAATGCTGTTTGCCGCAGAGAAAGATGTTAAAAACCATGAAGACAAAGGTTTGACAGCTCAATTTGTCTTTGCAGCAAACAGTTTGATGGCTGCCTGCACCTACGGACCTGTGCTGGTCTCCTGCAGCCACAAATGATCACTGTACTCCGCATTCTATTGCTTTTCAGTGTTTTGTTTTGTTTCTCAACCATAATTCCATAAAAGTGCATGATCAGTAGAAAAAATGTAATGTGTATTTAAGTTGATGAAACCACTTTTTTGTAGCCTATAAATCTAGACGCACCCTAGCGGCAGCAAATGTAATTTGCAGCCAGGGGGGTCTAGGCACTCTCTGTTGGCTTGCGAGCTGGAAAAACCAAACTCTGGTCAGGCCAATCACGTCGTGTATAGAGTCGGTAGGCGGGCTTATGGCTGCTGCTGCTGGGAACAGCGGTCGTCTCGAAGACTTGGAGTTAAGCTTTTCTTTGAGAAAAGAACAAAGAACGGCACTGAAATCGTTCTTAAAAAAGGAAGATGTGTTCGGAGTTTTGCCGACCGGATACGGCAAAAGTTTAATCTATCAACTAGCTCTGCTACCTTCTTCGTTGCTCTGCCTGGTTGTAGCGCTATCCTATTGCGTGCAGAGAGAATTTGAAAGACAACCATGTATCCCGCCCCTCGGATTGAGCCCTGTCAATGGTGAGTTCCCAGACCCAACATCTGGATGTGGGTCTGGCTTGTCAGTCTAACTTTGTTGCCAATTCTGCCAATTCTTCCAGAACAGCTTCTATTTGTTTTCTGCTACAAACTGAGTAGACACTGCAGGACGAGTCCAGAGAAAGTATATTTTATTGTATGCTTGCAGACACAGCCAGTGTGAGAGTGAGACATTTAGCACATAACTGCACAAAATTGTAAATCTGATATAAATCATGCATCTCTAAGTCAGTGGACTTGAACACAAGAAAACATATTTATGGTAACTCTGTGGGTTAGCACTTTGACAAAGTCAAACTCCAGGTGAGAAACTGATTGAATCATTGAGAGGAAGCAGCTCCAAACAGTTCAAGAAAGAAGCAGAGCATCCAAAATAGAGGATTGCTGCTGTGAAAATAATTTAGTTTGACTTTGTACAAACTCTCTCCCCAACACACACACACACACACACACACACACACACACACACACACACACACACACACACACACACACACACACACACACACAAGTAATGAAGTCTCTTACCCTGTCATTTAGACTCATTTAAAACATATCGATACTCTTGTCATGTCACAACCCAGCAGCAGTGACTCACCTACTTAACTTTGGGGTCGCAAACTCTTGCTGAAAAGCAAACCATATTGAAAAACGATCTCTCCTTGTTTGCAAAATCGCCTAGAATTCGTATTGATTTTGTGAGACGTTTGCTGTTGACTGATCAAGTAGAGATTAAACGCCTCGCTGAGTGGCACAGCGTCTCGTTGTCTCCACTCCCATCTCTCTGCGGCTCTCTTCTAGCCCCTCAGTTTCTCCATCTCTCTCCACAAAACATCCATTATCATCACAAAGGTGAGCTGAGTGTGATGAGATAGAACAGGACACACACACACACACACACACACACACACACACACACAAAGTAGAAGAGGTATTATTTCATTTCTCAGCATAATGAACATAATGATAGGGGAGAATAGATAGAAAGAGACATATCTCTCACACTGTTTTCATTTCTTTGTCTGCTTTCCTCATAAGAGCTGTTATTGACCTTGCCAACACACTGTGTGTGTGTGTATGTGTGTGTGTGTGTGTGTGTGTGTGTGTGTGTGTGTGTGTGTGTGTGTGTGTGTGTGTGTGTGTGTGTGTGTGTGTGTGTGTGTGTGTGTGCATCCATCCTCTCAGTCCTCTGCTATTACTACTAACTAATCCAGGCCACAGTAGTTCAGGTATTGATTATTCTCCTTGTTCGTTCGGTCTTTCGGTCCCCTCCAAACCACTCTCTTGAGAGGGTGTGAGTGTGTGTGCTCTCATACATTTGATCTTTTTGGTGGATCAATTTCACTTTTCCAGAGTTTTCTAGTTAGATGCTTCACTGCATTTTGTTTTAAACCGGCACCGACTTTGTGCAATAACAATAAAGGTAATTTCAAGTCCAGTTATGTCAATGAGGGTCCTCACCCTGTATAGAAAGTGCATGTGTGATCGTGTAACGGGTACCGGCTTGGCACCCATTAGCAGGTTATTACGATAATCCTGTAACAGCTGTAACAGCAGGAAAAAGTACGCAGAAAGAAGTGAGACAGGACGACGTGTTGTTCTTTTTCTCCATTCAACTGGATTATGAACTCACGTAGGGCACTCGCAAAGTGTACCGGATGCTGTGGAACGCTACTACTGCCACCTACTGGCGCAATATGGATTAGCATGTCCTTATTTTTCTCTAGGCTAAATAAAGGTATTCCCACCATAAAAGTATATCAGAATGCAGGAAATGAAGTCTTTGACGTTCAAAATAACCCTGGGGGAGGACACCCAGACCCCACACCACCCAGACCCCACACTTTGATATGCCCCATATATATATATATATATATATATATATATATATATATATATATATATATATATATATATATATATATATATATATATATATATATATATCAGACTCAGAATCAGAATCAGCTTTATTTGCCAGGTATGAGGACACATACGAGGAATTTTGCTTTGGATTATACATTGCTCACAATGTGCTTACTCATACAAAACAAACAACAAAAATAAACAATATATACACACTATAAACAGAAACAATATAGACAGGTTGAGGCAGTAGTGCAATGAAGAGTGCAAAGTGTGCAGGAGTAAATTATTTGTATGATAAATTATTATTATTTTAATTATGGAGCATAGTGCAAAGGATGCTGGAATAAATATGTATTATGTTATTATATAAGTATTATATTACAATATGAACAGTATTAACAGCTCTGAAATAGAGAATGATGAATAAATATTAAGTGGAACCAGTAAACAGGTGCTGATTAAAGACAGTGTTGCTGGGTTATTGCACAGGAATTGAACCTGACACACACACACATATATATATATATATATATATATATATATATATATATAGTATATATATATATATATATGATAAGAACTGCTAGAGGTGTGTGGTGTATTTAGGAGGAAGAGAGCGATAAAGAGTAAAAGAGAGAGAAAGAGGGTGAGGAAGTGAGGGAAGATAGAGTGTTGTAGACAAAGATACATGGAGGACACAGGTATGTACAGTATTTGATGGCATGAACGTGTGTGAAAAAGAAATATAAACTAACCTGTAATGACACGACATTTCCACTAGATGGCGGCAGAGGATTGTGTAAAGTTTTTTCAGTTAAGGTCATTGTCATTATGTAGAACACAGCAAATATGCTTTCAATATCATTAAATGTTGGATTATATTATATCTATAATTATCAATGCATTAAAAGACCCATGCCTTCCTCCTCCAAGTCCTTTCACCTGACAGGATGATAGTAAAAATACATGTTATGTTCTATTACTCCTATTTTTTGATACTTTTTTGCTGGTCCATGAATTGACCATTAAACCCGTTTTCCATCAACACCAGAGCAACACGAGAAGAGAATATGAACTGATTTGTAATACAGAGTATTATAGTATGGAATTCTTAAATGTAGTACCTTTGATGTCCTGTGGACGGCAGGTAAGGGCCTGCCAACCTACTCTGTTGCACATGTAGCTATGGAGAAGAAGAAGCTTCAATGTGAGTGGAGGGAACTTTTTTTTAGCCTGAAGTGTAAACAAGCAGAAGTTCGTAACGTTTCGAGTTAATGTAGCATATTGTCGACGTTATTTAATCGACCGACTATTTCACACGGCAAAACAAAAGGTTTGTATCACCCTACTGCCACTGTCAGCGTTTTAACGGAACATGTAAGTTATCTAGCTAGGTAGCAAGTTAAACGTCAAAACAAACAGCACAGTTTAAGACATCATACAGTGGGTGTAGAACAGTTGGAAAATTCGGCACTAGCTAGCTAATTCAGCACACAAAGTAGTTTCAATGGGCGTAGTTTCCTTCTATTCCAGTGTAACTTTAATGGGTGGTAACGTAAGCAAAGAGCTAGCTAGCTTCGTTAACAGTTAACGTTTAGTAGCTAACGTCAATTCTGACGGTTGGATTATAAACGTTTGGAATTTGCTAATACAAAGTACTGCTTAGTAGACCATTTGTATGCCGACGTCTCAAGTGGTTCGTATTTGTAAAGTTTTTTTTTTAGGCTTTTTAATTCGGTCTGCACGAGGTAGTTAGACAAATGCGTTGCCTCTAAATTCACAGTTTGTTTAAATGGAGTTTGAAGTGGTGAAAACGAAACTGCGATAAAGTTGCACCACCACAGTTATTTGGGAAGTAAATATTGTTTAATTCAAATGTTGTCATATGTAGTGAATTAAAAATAAATATTCAATAATTTATTTTGGTATCGCATTTGTTACACATGCGTGCCACTCACGTACACTGTTTTCATTTCATTTACACATGATTGGACGGGAGGAGAAGACATTTTTCTCATTTCTATCTAGGTATACAAATACATCTGCATGGTTGTCAAATGTTTGACTGAAACAACCCAAAGAAAACAAACTACCTTGCTGTCAGCCTCACTAATTCTTGCACTGTTCCTCCTCCTTGCTTTGTTTTAGGAAAGTAATGAGTGGCGAGGAATCCAGGAGAGGCTCATGGAGGGGTGGGAGCGGAGGATGGAGGGGACGAGGAGGCGGTAGTAGTAGTGGATGGAGGGGAGGAGGAGGAAGTGGTGGTGGAGGAGGAGGAGGATGGAGAGGAGGATGGAGAGGAGGTAGGAGGGGAGGAGGAGAAGGAGGAAGTGGTGGTGGTGGTGGAGGAGGAGGAGGAGGAGGAGGATGGAGAGGAGGTGGGAGGGGAGGAGGATGGGGAGGATGGAGAAGTAGACCATGGAGAGGAGGATCAGCAGGTGGAGGAGGAGAATCAGGAATCAATACCCTCAGCAGCCAGAGAGGTGAGTTTGATTTGCTTTTCCATTTAACATATTCAGTAATTACCTTTTAGGGTTATAATGTATTTTTTTTTATATATAAATCTGCAAAAATAAATTCTTTTTTTGTAGAGTATTAAACAAGGTGCTCTAGTTCACTGCATAATGAGAAGATGTGGGAGAAAAACACAAAATGAGCAGAATACATTAAATACAAGCATCTAATCTTTTTTAAAATGAAATTCTGTATGAAAAGCTGTTACAATGTGTGTCATAATTTACAATCCTGCTTTACAAAAACCGCCTGTCTGCCTCTTTAGTCCCTTGTCAGGCTACTCTAGATATATTGTGTCCGTACAAAGGATGGGCTCTCTACTTCACAGAAGGTACGTGTGTTTCCTTAAAGCTCTGTTTCACATGATGATAATGCATGTTGTAGACGCATATAATGGTCATGATCATGTAGCCTTTTCTGTGTCTGTGATATACATATGTCTTAATATGTCTTTTTTTTATGTGCAGGCTTCACAGAGAGCTCACCTAGTGTGGAGAAGATCAAAGTGTTTGAGAAATATTTCACTTCTAAGATTGATCTGTATGACAAGGTCAGTCTGTCTGCTTGTGTAACTTTCTGTTTAATAAACTGACCATTAGGGTTAACATTTCTCAATATAGTCTTTCTATCTATTTATTTATTTATTTATTTAGTTATTTATCTATTATATGCATTTCTTTTGCAGGGAAAAACATTTGTCAATAAAACAAGTTTGGACTTTTTGTTGTGCTCAGTCAGTTAAAAGGCGAATTACTGTTTGTTTGTGCACAGGATGAGATTGAGCGTCAGGGCAGTGTTCTTGTAGATTATGCAGACTTGACTGGAGACAAAACCGTACGTGAAGCGCTTCCTGATCTCACCACAGAGCTGAAGGAGCAGCCAGAGATGATACTCAAGTGTTTGGGAGTGGCCATTCACCAGGTACAAACACACAGTCGCTACTACACACATATGATGTCATTTGCAAGTTACGTAATTTATACTGCTGCACAATTAATCGCAATTTTATCGAAATCGCAATATGGACTAGTGCAATGTCCAAATCGAGGGGCGCAATATTTGTTAAAGGCAAAATATGTGTCAAACTAGGGCTGGGCGATATGGAGAAAATCAAATATCACAATATTTTTGACCAAATACCTCTATTGATACCACAACGATATTGTAGTGTTGACTATTGGTGCTTTCACAAAATATTTACACAATGAGATTTTTGATAAATAATCATCAGTAATGTGGCTATAATGACTAAGTGGGGAAAGGCAAATAATAGCACAGTTACAACAGTCTGGTAAGTTCAGAAAATGACATCACTTTACTGTAATGCAGCCTTTAAAACCAGGAAAAGACAACACTTATGCCATATTATGATATCCAAAACCTAAGACGATATCTAGTCTCATATCACGATATCGATATATTGCCCAGCTCTATGTCACACCATTCTGAATGAAGTATTGTGGTGCTGCAGAGACGTCCCGGCCTACAAATCCTATCCTACAGACTACAGAAAACATCTTTGTTTGCTACAGATCCTCGCAAAAATCACACTATAATCATTTTATTTTTTTAAGATTTAATATTAGTCAATAAAAATGAGAACATGATCATTCCCTCCAATATCGTGAATCATATCGCAATATCAGTCAAAAAGAATCGCAATTAGATATTTTCCTCATATCGTGCAGCCCTACTCTAAAGTACTCTGAGCCTTTTAATAAATGAATAGTACATGTTACGTGTGTTTCCCAGGTGTTGACTATAGATTTGGAGAAACAAGCTGCTGAGCTGCAAGAGGAAGAGCTTCCTGTCGCTACACCAATCATCAACATCCCTCACATTAGCGCGAGGTAATGCACACAGTGAGGCACAATCAGTTGTTGCTTGACACCTGTACAACTGCCAACCATGAAGGAAGGATTGCTTTATTTGTGTGAATCATCAACAGGCTGTATAACTATGAACCGCTGACTGCGTTGCGGACATTACGTGCCAGTGTGTTTGGACGGCTGGTGTGTGTAAGGGGAACAGTGGTCAGAGTGAGCAATATCAGACCTCTGTGTACCAGGATGGCCTTCAGGTGCCTGGGCTGCATGCACACACAGTCACTGCCACTGCAGCACGGGAAATACGCTACACCTACCAAGGTATGCACACTTTTTTCCTGCAACATCTTTACTCTTTCCACAACTTTGTTTTCACAAGTATTATTGTACACACACACGAAACTCGGAAAATTAGAATATCGTGCAAAAGTTCATTTATTTCAGTAATTCAACTTAAAAGGTGAAACTAATAATTATAGGGACTCATTACATGCAAAGTGAGATAGTTCAAGTCTTTGTTATAATTTTGATGATTATGGCTTACAGCTTATGAAAACCCCAAATTCAAAATCTCAGAAAATTAGAATATTACATGAAATCATTGGAGAAAAAAAGAAATACTGTTAAATACAGAAAAGTCAGCCCTCTGAAAAGTATAATCATGCATATGTACTCAGGACTTGGTTTGGGCCCCTTTTTCATGAATTACTGCCTCAGTGCAGCGTGACATGGATGCTATCAGCCTGTGGCACTGCTGAGGTGTTATGGAAGACCAGGATGCTTTAGTAGCGGCCTTCAGCTCTTCTGCATTGTTCGGTCTCATGTCTCTCATCTTTCTCTCGGCAATGCTCCATCTATCTATGGGGTTCAGGTCAGGCGAGTTTGCTGGCCAATCAAGCACAGTAATCCCATGGTCATTGAACAAGGTTTTGGTACTTTTGGCAGTGCGGGCAGGTGCCAAGTCCTGCTGGAAAATGAAGTCAGCATCTCTATAAAGCTTGTCTGTTGAAGGAAGCATGAAGTGCTCTAAAATGTCCTAGTAGACGGCTGCGTTGACTCTGGACTTAATAAAGCACAGTGGACCAACACCGGCAGATGACATGGCTCCCCAAATCAACAGACTGTGGAAACTTCACACTGGACTTCAGGCATCTTGGATTGTGTGCCTCTCCATTCTTCCTCCACACTCTGGGACCTTGGTTTCAAAACGAGATGCAAAATTTGCTCTCATCAGAAAAGAGGACTTTGGACCACTGAGCAACAGACCAGTTCTCCTTTAGCCCAGGTAAGACGCTTCTGGCGTTTTCTGTTCAGGAGCGGCTTGACAAGAGGAATACGACGTTTGAAGCCCACGTCCAGGATCTGTCTGTGTGTGGTGGCTCTTGATGCAGTAACTCCAGCCTCAGTCCACTCCTTGTGAAGCTCCCCCACACTTTTGAATGGCCTTTTCCTGACAGTCCTCTCCAGGCTGCGGTCATCCCTGCTGCTTGTGCACCTTTTTCTTCCACACTTTTCCCTTCCACTTAACTTTCTATTAATGTGCTTTGGTACAGCACTTTGAGAACATCCAACTTCTTTTGCAATGACCTTTTGAGGCTTTCCCTCCTTGTGGAGGGTGCCAATGATGGTTTTCTGCACAACTGTCAGGTCAGAGGTCTTCTCCATGATTGTGAGTTCTACTGAACCAGACTGAGAGACCATTTAAAGGCTCAGGAACCCTTTGCGGGTGTTTTGGATGAATTAGCTGATTAGAGTGTGACACTTTGAGCCTACAATATTGGACCTTTTCACAATATTCTAATTCATTCATAAGCTGTAAGCCATAATCATCAACATTATAACAAATAAAGGCTTGAAATATCTCACTTTGCATGTAATGAGTCTATATAATATATTAGTTTCACCTTTTTAAGTTGAATTACTGAAATAAATGAACTTTTGCACGATATTCTAATTTTCCCAAGTATCACCTGTGTATATATACACTACTGGTCAAAAGTTTGGGGTCACTTAGAAATTTCCATTCCACTCCATTATAGACAGAATACCAGCTGAGATCAGTTGCATTGGTTGTTTTTTTTAACCAGGGCAGCAGTTTTCAGATGACATTATGTGCTTACATGATTGCAAAAGGGTTCTCCAATGTTTTCTCAGTCAGCCTTTTAAAATGATATCAGATTAGCAAACAGAATGTGCCTTTGGATCATTGGATGAATGGTTGCTGATAATGGGCAATGTAGATATTGCATTAAAGATCAGCCACTTCTTTCTACAACAGTCGAGAACCCTTTTGCAATTATGTAAGCACATAATGTAATCTGAAAACTGCTGCCCTGATTAAAAAAACAATGCAACTGAACTCAGCTGGTAGTCCCCAAACCTTTGACCGGTAGTGTATATATATATATGTACAGTTGTGTTCAGAATAATAGCAGTGTGTTTAAAAAAGTGAATAATGCTCAAAATCCTTAGAATAGCTTTTATTTCCATAATATCAATGCATTAGGGGCACTGCACATTCAATTCCAAATCCAAACATGACCAAAATTGATCAAGTTTGTGTTACACCTTTACAGAAAGTGAAGAAAAAGGAATATTAGGCTGTTCAATTTTCTTTACAAACTTAAACATTTACTGTATAAACTGAAAAATGTCTCAAGGGTTTGCTTTACTTTGAATCACTGCTCTAATATTTAGTTGCATAACCATTATTTCTGAGAACTGCTTCACATCTGTGTTGCATGGAGTCGACCAACTTCTGGCACCTGTGAACAGGTATTACAGCCCAGAACGATTGAACTACATTCCACAATTCCTCTGCATTACTGGGATTTTCCTGAGAAACAGCATTTTTATGTCACCCCACAAGTTTTCTATGGGATTGAGGTCTGGGGATTGGGCTGGCCACTCCATAACATCCATCTTGTTCATCTGGAACCAAGACTTTGCTCGCTTACTGGTGTGTTTTGGGTCATTGTCTTGTTGAAAGACCCATTTCAAAGGCATTTCCTCTTCAGCATAAGGCAACATGACCTCTTCAAGTATTTTGTTGTATTGAAACTGATCCATGATCCCTGGTATGCGATAAATAGGCCCAACACCACAGTATGAGAAACATCCCCATAACATGATTTTTGCACCACCATGCTTTACTGTCTTCACAGTGTACTGTGGCTTGAATTCAGTGCATGGGGGTCGTCAGACAAACTGTCTGCGGCCCCTAGACCCAAAAAGAACAATTTTGCTCTCATCAGTCCACAGAATGTTGCGCCATTTCTCCTTTGGCCAGTCAATGTGTCCTTTGGCAAATTTCAACCTATTCAGTACATGTCTTTTTTTTTTTAGCAATGGGACTTTGCTGATAGCTTAGCTTCACATAGCCTTCTTCTGATCGTAACAGTACTCACAGGTAACTTTAAGTCTTCTTTGATTTTCCTGGAGCTGATCATTGGTTATGCCTTTGCCATTTTGGCTATTCTTCGATTCATTCGAATGGTAGTTGACCGTTTTTTCCCCACGTCGTTCAGGCTTTGGATACCATTTCAAGGCATTTGAAATCATTTTGGCTGAGCAGCCTATACTTTTCTGCACTTCTTTATATGTTTTCCCCTCTCCAATCAACTTTTTAATCAAAGTCCGCTGTTCCTCAGAGTAATGTCTGGAATGACCCATTTTGAGTATTTAAGTTTGAAATGCACTATAACCAGCATGCACAACATTTGCTTCCTTCCTTCCTTAAATATGGGCCATAATTGACACCTGTTTCTTCACAGAATCAATCACCTCACTAACTGAACACAACACTGCTATTATTTTGAACATGCCCCTTTCAATTACAGATTCAATTACACAGAATGAGCAGCATGCGTGTCATGACTGTTGGGTCTGTTGGTTTTCTATGACTCTACAACACTTACTAGTAAATTATTTGCCATGTAGAAATATCACTTCTACCAAAAAAATTGATTTATGAGGTTAGTGATGTTGGACTGCTATTATTTTGAACACAACTGTGTGTGTGTGTGTGTGTGTGTGTGTGTGTATATATATGTATATATGTATGTATATATATATATATATATATATGTATG
Source organism: Sander vitreus (assembly GCF_031162955.1). NCBI lineage: Eukaryota > Metazoa > Chordata > Actinopteri > Perciformes > Percidae > Sander > Sander vitreus. Next base: position 26,987,293 of record NC_135871.1, read on the forward strand.
TATGTATATATATATATATATATGATATATATATATATATATATATATATATATATATGTGTGTATATATATATATATATAATTTTCCTTCATCTTTGACATAATTCTTTAGATTTACTGATTCATTTTGCACTTTTAATGTGTGTATACTCTGTCTTTTATCACCTAGTGTATCCAGCCGGACTGCCGCAGTCGTACCTTTGCCCCTAGCAGGAGTTCCCCTTTTACTCATACTGTAGACTGGCAGATCATTAAGTAAGTTTATCATGTGCCTATTTATACAATTTGATCAGCAGTGAAAAACGACACCTGGTGAACTGAAATCCTTGTTGCAGTTGTTGGTTAAAGAATGCAATGTATTGGCTCCAGCAGTGGTCTCTGAAGTTATGCTTTCTGATTATAAGTAAGAGGAGGCACTATTTCAATTTAGGACAGCTGCTTACCAGAAAACTGCAAAAATCTAAACGTTATCCTCTGTGGCACACAATGTTGTTGTGGAAGGTTATCTCTACTAAAAAGGGGAATATTGTGAGAAGGTCCCAGCTTTTCTCAGAAAATATTCTAATGCAAAAAAAAAAAAAGCAGTGCATCTCCAACCCTGGGTCACCATTTACATACAGCATTTGAAATTAGGTTTTTTTTGTGCTACTTCAGGGTGCAGGAGTTGATGGGCGGAGAGCAGAGGGAGACTGGACGGATCCCGCGCACCGTGGAGTGTCAACTGACATCTGACCTCTGTGACAGCTGCGTCCCTGGAGACACAGTCACTGTGACAGGGATAGTTAGAGTTACCAGCGATGGTACACACACACACACACACACACACTCACACACACATTCTAACCAGGGTGGGAGGTGAAGTTTGGAGTAAGTTTTTGCCTTTTACTGGTACTTAGTTAAATGTAAAAATGTATTGACTATATTTGTATATATACAGTATACACTATAAGCCTATATTTAGGTACCCACAATTCTGGAAGGAGTTCTCTCCTGCCTTCCCAACCACTGTCACAGTGGCCCCAAACAGAGCACACACAGATCACTCTTATTATTTTTTCTATGCAGGTAGTTCCCGGGGGAATAAGGATCAGTGCATGTTCCTCCTCTACCTTGAAGCCATTTCAGTCAGCAATACTAAAGGTACTGAAGCTTGTATATTTGTACTAAAATTATGCGGAGCACTTAATGTAATACAACAGAGAAATACGTTTTTTCTTTTGCTTTTAATGTGTAGGTAAGCAGTCCAAGTCAGGTCAGGGGTCACTTGAAGATCGTTCTGGGGGGGAGGAGTTCAGTCTGAAGGAGTTGTATGCCATCCAGGAGATCCAGTCACAGCCTGACCTTCTGAGACTTATCGTACAGTAAGATATTTATTACCTACAATATAGCCCTATTCGCACGGGATTAGTATTACCTGGTAACTTCTAGTCATTCGGAGGTTGTCTGTGATCTTAATCCCGTGCGAATCAGCCATGTCTGGTATTTGGGTCGTATATTTTTTTAGTTTTTTGTTTCCTGTGCGCCTTTTAATCCCTTTCGCGAAGACGGATATGGGATCGCGGTGTGGGGGCACCCTTTCATGATCAACCTAGTCTGGTCCACTGCCCGATCGGAGACCTCTGGCCTGCGGCTTCATGGCAGGCCAAGGGCTGACGGTGATGCTGTGTGGGTGCCGCCGGGGCGGGGACGATTGGGTATGGTAACCTCTACCGGGCATGGCCCAAAAATATACGGAACCCAGACATCAACTTGTAGTTTTCATACATCCCAAACCACAGAGAGAACATGGGCGTTGTGGGACAATTTTGTTTCTTTTCTTTTCTAGGGCTGCATAATTTATTGTTTATTCATTGTCCTCCTGATGTCAACTTGCACAATACCGCATCATGAAAGACTGCGATTCATTGCACTTTGAGTATAGTAACAGCGTATTAAATAATTTTTTGTATTCCTATTTGGCCAAAATGGCCACTGTCTAGATCACATGTGTCAAACTCAAGGCCCGCGGGCCGAACCCGGCCCCTGGCAGGTTTTGATCCGCCCGCATATCAATTTAGGTTCACAATAAATGTTGGCCCGCCTATTTGTGCACCAAAACAAAAAAGACAGGAAACTGTTTTTCAAACGACAACACGACACACAAGCAGAATTTGGTAGATTTGCCGACTTTGAGACTCCCAGAAATTCCCACAGAAGCAGAGAGTTTAAATTAAAGCTGGGAAACTGGTTGCTGGGAGTCGACTTTTAAAATGTAATCTTTGTTTTGCTTGATTTGCTAAATTCTAAGATTTCTAAGGAACTATTTGCTGCCTTTTTAAGGGCTTTATGTGGACCAAACTGTAAGTGAGAAGACTATATGAGATATGGACTAATACAGTCAAAGATATTTGACTTTTATGAAAATAAACTCTACATATCTGGCCCTTGATGCGATTCTCCTTTTCCAATGTGGCCCTTAGTGAAGTTGAGTTTGACACCCCTGGTCTAGATGATCAAACCTTATGATGTAGCTAACAAAATGACTTCTCAGGCCAACATTTTTTTGCCTCAACTAGTCTTAAGGTGTGGACACACAGAGCCAGGTCAGGTTCTCGAGTCTGTTCGGTGTTTCCATGCGGTCGTCCGTCATTTTGGCTGATTTGACATGTATAATCGGCAGGGCGGGCACTGCCGGCAGTCGTGATTAGAGTCTCAAAATCTTTAAACTGACCTTTGTTGATCTGAAATGAAGACAGATTCAGCAACTGCATGGCCTATTTCTCTCTTAAAATGTTTTCAGAAACACGTTTCGGTGAACTATTTTAGTACAATATGAGATCGTATTCTGAACAAGCCATGACAGTCTGGCTTTGAATTTCCGGAGAAACAAGACCCATGTGACGCGTTTGTCCAATCAGCTGCCGGTTTTCATTTTTGGGCGACAATACAGATTAGCGCCGCCTGCTGTTATGGAGACTCACTTTGGTGTGTTCCGAGGCACTTCTTTGACCAATTTGGGGAGACTGATCAGCCCAACTGCCTTTTCTGCCGACGTTTGGCCATCGGCTCTGTGTGTCCACACCTCTAGGGATCTTGGAATTTGTCTTGCTGTTTTTCATTCATCCAACAGTTTTGGTTAGTGTTGCATTTCAGCCACACATGGCTGCTACTGTGTGTGTAGACTTGTAGTCCTCTTTAGTACTGTTTAAACACTGCTATTAACTCAAACCAAGATATGTAACACTCTGATCTTCTCACCTCTTTCAGGTCTTTGTGTCCTGTCATCTACGGCCACCTGGTGAGTTGTGTGATCAAGAACACCAACAGCATTTTCATCAGAGGTTACAAAGGGATACCTAATGATTTGGTTAAAAACAGCAGTCATTCACACCTGGCAAACAGATCATGTTCTGTCATCTTGATTTGTCAAGGCTAAGATCATGTGTTCTTGTGTGTCCCAAGCTGGTGAAAGCTGCTCTAGTCTTGGCGTTGTTTGGAGGCCGGCAGAAACACACTGGCAAGAACAGCGTCCCAGTTAGAGGAGACACACACATCCTGATGGTGGGAGACCCTGGACTGGGGAAGAGTCAGATGTTGCAGGTAACACAGAAAACATACTTTAGTAGAGCAGTAATGTCTGGCAAAGATAAAGTGAAAACAGTAAAAATGTTGTTACTCTTTACCTGAGGTTGTATTTTAGGTCTACTTTCTGAAGCTGTAATAGATGAACCAGTTTCAGTGTGCATAAGTAAACTTCATATATATATTTGTGTGTGTGTGTGTGTGTGTGTGTGTGTGTGTGTGTGTGTGTGTGTGTGTGTGTGTAGGCAGTGTGTAATGTGGCTCCTAGAGGAATCTATGTATGTGGCAACAGCACAAGCACCACAGGTAAATTGTCTTAAAAGTACTACTCTCCTTAAGCTAAGGTGGTTGTTACTCTCCGGGCACTTTTCTAGATCTGTTGCAACATAATCAAGTTGGGAATTAAATTTTTTAGGACTAACCGTGAGTTTATCTCGAGACGCTGGAACGGGGGATTTTGCTCTAGAGGCCGGAGCCTTGGTGCTGGCTGACCAAGGTAGGAAAGAAATTGGAAACATTGCTTTAAAAAAGTGTATTTATACCTGCGTTGTGTATAGATAATGTAAATTGATTTATTAGACAGTCGTTTAGTTTCATTCAGTGCAGCACTGCATCTTTGTTACCCAGGTTTTAAAAAAAGGCTCAAGGTGTCAGACAAACTTCTCACCTTGATTAGGAATTTAAAAAAACAACTGGGTAATCAACAGAATTGGAGAACCACACATTGTTATCTCTCTACCTGTTGGGGCTGCAAGCATGCAAAACTGCATAGAAAACATGTTGGGCTTATTCGTCCATCTGTCACTCCTGCTTGTTTCTTTTCTTTTTTTCGCTACATTATTGTCTTCTTCTACTGGCCTCATTCTCTTTTCATTCTCTTTCTCTGTCTGTTCCCTTTAGGCCTGTGTTGCATTGATGAGTTTGATAAGTTGGGCAACCAGCAGCAGGCTCTGCTAGAAGCCATGGAGCAGCAGTCTGTGAGTCTGGCTAAGGCTGGAATAGTTTCCTCTCTGCCAGCAAGGACGTCAGTCGTAGCTGCTGCGAACCCCATCGGCGGACATTACAACAGAGGCAAGACTGTTTCTGAAAATCTGAAGTAAGTCAGCTCACGGTACATTGATTGTGGTTTTTAGGGACTGCTGTCGGATATTACTGTATATCTGTGTAAATATAAGTGGTTTAGTTATATTTACAGCACTGCATTCTTGTCTTTAGAATGGGTTCAGCACTTCTCTCTCGATTCGACGTCGTCTTCCTCCTCCTGGACATCCCAGATGAGTCACATGACCGGCACCTGTCAGAACACGTCATGGCAAACAGGGCAGGAAAAGGCAGAACCAGCAGCGCCATAGTTACCAGGGCTAACAGTGATTTAGAGACCTCCATCCTCCTAGAACACTCAGACATGCCGCTGTCTGAACGTTTGCAGGTAAATACAATGGACCATACTGAAGGAGTACAGTGATATTCAAGATTCAAGATTAACTTTATTGTCCCACCTTCAACGATCATTTGCATTCATGCAATATGTTTGTTTGTGTCCAGATCACTGCAGGTGAAACTGTAGACCCCATTCCAGTATGTTTGTTAAGGAAGTATATCAGCTACGCTCGCCAGTATGTCCATCCCTCGCTCTCTCCTGAAGCCGCAAAGATACTTCAGGACTTCTACCTGTCGCTGAGATCTCAGGCACACTCCGCTGATTCCACACCCATCACCACACGACAACTCGAGTCTTTAATTAGACTAACTGAGGTTTTTGTATGTTTGGTGTATTCAGTGTGTTCACCCAAAAGCAACATGTAAGGGATTAAGATACTAGATAACATCTTTTGGTTTTCTGCTATAGTTTCTGGCTCAACACTTTTATGTGTCTAACAAAAGGAACAATTTTCCCAGTTGTACCCCAGTACTTCTGTGGTTAACTGTGTTTTTGTTGCAGGCAAGAGCCAGGCTGGAGCTCAGAGAGACGGCTACCCGCAGTGATGCTGAAGATGTGGTGGAAATCATGAAACACAGGTGACACTACAGGGAGCTTTGTGTGTATTAGGGCTGCAACCAACAAAAGAGAGACAAACTGTCATCACAATTTTCTAAAACCCAAGGTGATGTCGTTAAATTGCTTGTTTCGTCCGACCAACTCTCCAAAACATAAAGATATTCAGTTTGTTAAGACAAAGAGAGGCAGAAAATCCTCTCATTTCAGAAGTTCAAACCAGAGAATATTTAGCATTTTTCTGTCAACAGATTGCCGACTAATTGTTTCAGCTTTGCTGTGTATTTGTCACTTACCTTAAATTTAAAGATTTAAGGAGAGAATCTTGGATTTGCAGAGATAACATGTTGCTCTCACCTGTGTTCTTGATATTCATTTGCTGCACAATATATAGAATTTGTTTTTAAAACTAGTGCACATAGCAGCATACTCATTACAGAACTGATAACTGTGATCATGTCAAGTAACAAAGTGATTTTCACTAAATTGTGTGTGTATTTTTGTTTTGCAGTCTGGCTGATACATATTCAGATGGGCTGGGCAATCTGGACTTTGAGCGCTCACAGCTTGGATCAGGCATGAGTCAGCGTAGCGTTGCAAAAAGACTGGTCAACGCACTGCACATGCATGCTCAGAGGACCAATCAGAAGCAGTTTGACCTACAGATGCTTCGATCTATCGCCAACAAACTCAACATTAAGGTGAAACTGAAATACACGTGCACTAGATAAACGGTACGAAATGAAAGGCACAAACACCCCCATGTTATTCTGACTAATCTAATCCGTGACTGGGACTGTCATCCAAATTTTGCAAATGAAGTAGAGCTCCTTTTAGAACGTATCGAACTTGCTTAAGAACGACACATCAAAATTAAAATGCTGAAATAGAAATACTGGTGAAGTTAAAGCTACATTGTGTCAGAATTTCTCCCATCTAGCGGTGAAATTGTATATGACAACCAACTGAATATTACTTTCTATTTTTAAATTAGCGACGACTTTGTCCGTGAGTGTTGCTTCCAGTGTAATAATAGTTTTAAGTTATTTTGGTACCATTTCATTGCTAACATCAGCTATCAGGTTCCCAAACATATACAAGCTAATGTTAGTAAAGTATCAGTGCTATCGTTATTCTGTATATTGTACGAGATTAATGTTTAATGTTTACGGAGCAACGGAGGTTTGTGTTTTTAATATTTCTCTGAGCAGTATGAACAATGTCAATGAAACCGAAATTAGCTCTTAGTATCTCCATCGTTTACACGCAGCTGTTCTAGCTGTAGCTAGTCTGTGTTACAACTACACATATGACGTGAGCTGCCAGGGAAATCACGACACATGATGATTACGTTTATGTTACAAGGTAGACAATCCTTTTTCATCATTGACGCGAGGAAAAGTATCCTAGACGTCTTTCTAGCGTTATGCACAACCATGCTATAGTTAGCCAAGCAAGTAGCAACTATAAAACACAAATTGAATTTACACAAATAAGCAGAATTACCAGTTGAGAAGAAAGCAGGCAACGTCGGCGTCCCTTTTAAAATCCTTGCTCCTTATGATCCCTTTCCATCTTGGAAAAGCCACTCCAATATTAAATTTGGTCTTGTTGCTTTGCCTGTGGCGTTGTCGTTCTAATTCTCTTTTTAACTTCCTTGGCGACTCAGTTACATGTCCTCGAGAATAGGCACAATCCTCCATCTTCAACAGGCTTTCAAATCTGCCGGCAGTAGCAAGTAATCTTCTCTCCCTCCCTCTCTCCCTGGCATTCGTCACAGTCAGTGCCACTGAGTGAAAAGCGCGAAATGCGGAGGTATGTCCCACTTTGGCTAATGTATTTTAAAGATGGAGGCGCAACATGGCTGCCGTCATTCGCGCGAGTCGCTCCTATGTATTCTGAATGGCAGATTCTACGCTTACGAGAATACTTTGATTAGTTGGTGGAAGTAATTACACATGAATGAGCACATATTTGTGAAAGAACAAAGGGTTTTTTGCTAAGAATCAACTCAAAAAATTACACAATGGAGCTTTAAGACTTTTGCATTTGGATGCCTACTACTCATGAATACAGTCGGAGTCACTGAACAAACCCCTATGAAAATAAGAAAAAGAGATGGAATGACAGACATGGGTGGATTATAGAAAGGTGAATTGTCTGTTGGTTAAAGAATCTCTTCCTAACAAAAAAAAACGTTCTCAGTAATTTAGGCCATGAGTGAGTGTTGAATACATGCAGTAAATCCTAATCCTAACACAGAAAACACTATCATTCTATGCATGCTGGATGGTTTATTTTCAGTCTTTGGTTAATCCCTTTCAGGTGGTGGATTTTGAAGGTCTGGTGAGTTCCCTCAATGAACAGGGTTTCCTGCTGAAGAAAGGAGCTAAGCTGTACCAGCTGCAGACTGTCTGATCACTGGCAACTGCAACAGACTAAGAGCTGGGTACCAGCTTCATCCTGCAGACCCCGCTAAAAGGTCAGTGTTCGGGATAACTGAACTGGGTCTCTTTCTATGTAAGAGGGAGAAAGGAACTTGATGGGGAGCTCATTATCCAGACCACTTTCACCAAACCTCCACCCAACGGACTGCTGTGAAACCTTTTGAAGAGACTGTAACAACCACAGCAACCGTCAAACACGAGACAGATCATCTAACTTACTAAAACCTTACAGAGGGCATCTCTCCACAACCTTACAGCGACCACAGTTTTTCCCATGACCACCAACCTCCTGCTAAAAAGAGGAACTGACTCCATTAGACACACCACATCTATGCTGAACTCAACACGGTATGGTGTGACTTGGCTGTAATTGCATCAGTTAAGTGACACTTCAGACATTACTCAAGGCTTTAAGAAAATTGTTATTTAGTTCCCCACCTGTTGGTTCAATGATGTGATGCCTCACAGATGCCATTATCTTAATAAAGATATAACATCTTTTTTCAGAACTAAAAAATCCTTATAGTCGGGTACACTTTCCTTTCAATGTACATCATTTTTCAGTACATGGTGACTGTTTCAAACAGTTGTAGTTGAAATTCTTTTTTTCAAAGTAAGGTCAGTCTTTGGCACTCTAAACGTCTGAGAGAAGTGCTGATGTACTTATATTCGATAAATACCTAATAAGGTGACTAATACTACCTCAATGTTGAGTTTCTTGTTTATTTTTCCACACAGATGACTTTGTCGTAAAGAGACTTTTTTGAAGTTCAGTTCAAATTATATTTTAGAAGTCACTGTTATTTCTATGGCACTAAAATAAAAAAAAGTTATCTTATGATGCTTAGTAGCTTGGTAAAGATGGTCATTGCTTCCTATGTTGTGGTATTAAGCTGGCAATATATTGTTTTCTAAAATATTAACTTTTGAATTGACCTCAAGAATCCAGTAATGGTCAGGCTATATATATATTGATCTAAAAACCTGCAACTATACAATATTTGCTTCTCATTTTGTCTCAAACGTTCTGTATCGTCTACCGTTTCTGGTTTATTTGTTGTCTGGTATGCACTTTTAGTTTACATTAAACATTCCGTTATTAAATGATTTAATTTCCTGTAAATCTCAGCATGTTTAGTTTTTTTAAGGATTACAGAAAAGGATTTGACAGTGATTAAAACATGCTTTAACTTTGAAATAAAATTGGACAATACAATCAGCAAAGCTCTAAAACTGTTGATTATGGTGTCATTATTACAAATACATTACTCTGATAACTTTGTTTTGCTGATATTAACTTTGTGACTTGTCTTAATCACATCTTTTTTTTTTTTTTCTAAATAAAAGCCTTGTCAACTAAAGCGTCATTGACGATTTTGCGACGCCCTTTGCGGTGTCAGTTTACGGCAACATGGCAGCCTGCTAGCTGAAGTCATGGCCGGCTGGAGCTTTGGGTAGCCCAGACGCTAGATCGCACCCATAGAATGTATGATCGCAAACCCAAACACGTGTCGACGTCATCAGGAACACACTGCGCAGGCGTTGACACGTCTATCGGGTGCGATCTAGCATTTATCCCCCGGAGCTGTGATTCTCTTGGCTCTGACCGTCTGAAACTTAAATATGAAACCGGGTACGAACCACACGATAGCAGCAGGTCGGTAACGGAAGCCTCGTGAAGATGATGATGATGTGTTTTCGGAGGCCTTCCGCGCCATTGTGTCGCAACGCAGCAAATGTTCGCTGTCTGTTGTCTGCGCAGTGTGCGGGTGTGTGTCGGCTCGAACCTGCGTCATGGCGGCACAGACACACACCTGTCACCGACTGCGCGAGGGTAAAACAGTCTCCGGTTAGCGGTTCGTGGGTCTTTAGAGTCAATGGGACGGACAGCCGCGTTGCGTGCTGGAGTGGGATCCTCCAGCAGGTGAAAGCGACGCCCTGGCACGCGCAAGGAACCGTGCTTCTGCACCAGGGAGGTCACCAGAGGTCGGTGACCAGCTTCAAGTCTCTGCTGTCCCCTAAAGCTCGTGGGCTTTGCAGCGGGAAGACCAAGGAGACACCGGACACCTCCCCCGCAGCGGACCGGAATGAAGCCAGTCCGGTACCGGGAGAGGGCCTCTTCAAGTTCAAAGAGCTGGTGAGTAGCTTACAGGACTGTCCTGACAGTTAACTGTAGGAATGTAAAGTGTGAAAAGATAACAGAAGATGGTAGAAAAAAAAAAATCACTTGTTTGAAGTGTGTTCAGATAGAAACAAACCAACAGTGATAGAAGTCGTCAGACCCTTTACAAGCAAGAGCCTCGCATTCTAATGTTGTCAGCAAAGTGTAGCCTACTCGGTGTGATGATGTTGGTCGAGAAAGATCTATACAGCAGTGCGTTTGTTTGTATGTAAAATCTATCATAAAAAGTAAGTAGCTGTCAAGTACATGAAGGAAAGCAAGAAAGTACATTGTTGCATTTTGATATGTAGTGAGGTGGAAGTATAAAGTAGCATAAGATGGATATACTCAGGTTGTACAGAAGTGCACTGTAAATAGAGCTAGACTGATGGGCTGGGCTGACATATCGTTCAATATTAGCCTATTGCAAGTAAAGGTAAGTTGCAGTACAGAAATGTGAAAGAGATACAAATTTAGAAACTGTTGCTGTTATAGTTTGTCCACCAGAGGGCACAGGCAAGTTTATCTTTCAATTGTAAAAACGTGTGTGTTTTGTGTGTCAGCAGATTTTTTATAACTCAGAAATATCAGTATTGGTATCGACCTCCAAAATTCTAGCAACAACAAAAACGGTCAATTGTTTTTTTTATTATTACAATATTTCTATGTTCCTATCTTTCCACAGTGGTTTTTAACCCGGCAAGATTGTGAATTCTTCGTAAATCTTCATTATTAGAATTGTTGCAGGAATAGGTTTAGGCTGATTTACCTGCTGTGCTATGTCCATGCTATTATCTGTCTCTGATTTCTTAACCCAATGTTGATCTGTGAAGTAACACTGTATGTAACTACTCTGTTTTTCTGCAGTATGAGAACCCGTGGACAATCCCCAACTTCTTGTGCGTGTGTCGGATTTTGCTGGCCCCGTACTTGGGTCATCTGATCATCCAGCAGCACTTTCACCTCAGTCTCGCTCTGTTCACACTGGCTGGAGCAACTGACCTGGTAATGCAGATACACACACTTTCACTAAAAAAAAATGGTTTTGGACTTCAGACATTTGATGCATGGAAACTATGGAATTATAAAAAAAAAAAACATATTGGTCTCCCATTAGCAGTAATAAGTAATATTGTCAAGTCAATGTACTATAAATTTAGAATTCTATCAAGACACATGCCTACAGATACTGATATTTGTCTCGCCCTTTTTGAAATTGAATCTGAATTGACGTGTCAATCATAAAACTGGACAACATTTTGTCACAGGATTTAATTGCTGTCTTGCTATTTGTGAATCATTGACTCATTCAACCAGACACAAAACAAGACATCTGCACTGTAATGTTAATGTAACATGTTTGTTAATCACCAGGACATCGCAGACATGGTCAGGTAATTAAGAAGGGGTTGGTCTTGGCCTTGACTTCAAGCCATATTGTCAGATGGGTTATTATTGGCATGAACTTCAGTGCAGTCACCTTAAATAAATCTTTCAGCTTGCTGCATTTGCTCCTTTAGACCTTAAAAAGGCATCTATTACAATGTCTTCTTCTCTTTCTACCGCTTTCTCTACTCAGTTGGATGGTTACATTGCCAGAACGTGGCCAAGTCAAAAGTCGGCGTTGGGCAGCGCTCTCGACCCATTGGCTGATAAGATTCTTATCAGTATTTTGTATGTCAGTCTCACCTATGCTGAACTTATACCAGGTATTGGACTGTTTGCATTTCTTGTTTTAGCTACCTCTGTATATACTCTTATTTTCAGTATTTGAGAGAATGATCAATGACAGTGGAATTACAAAGCTGCATTTCTTCGTGTTGTTTTTCCATCTTACTGCGTTTTCATGTGATTTTTGTATTGTGTTGTTTATTCTGTTATAGCTCTGCTGACGGCTCTAGTGATTTCCAGAGACATTGGTTTGATAGCTGCTGTCTTCTGGGTTAGATACAAGACTGTACCTCCACCGGTGAGACACGTCACATTTCACTCTAAACAAGCCCACTTTGACAAATTAAAAATACAGTATTGGGTGCAAGATCTGCTCGAAGTAGAAAGTAATATTAATGTACTGTGGATTACAATGGCCGCTTAAGTTGAGGAAGGACATTGAATGTACTTTGCCATCTCTTCCTCTTTTTCCTCCAGGTGACCCTTAGCAAGTTTTTTAACCCCTGCTACACCACAGCTCAGCTCAAGCCCACACTCTTCAGCAAGGTGACACCCAGACACAACCACCCACTCTTACTGTACACCAGACTTTGAACATTTTGTACATTGCTGTACTAAAGTGGAGATTTAGCAACAATGGAGGCTTAAATAACAGGATATAATGAGAATGTGTGGTTATCTTATTATGTTATTATGGCTCTTTATGACATGTGCATGACAGTCACCAGATGCAGAAACTGAAAACCTGGCACAGTGCAGATCATTCAGCCATCACTTTTAATTTGAGTCCACAATACGAAATCTGTTGTACACATTCTAACACATTAAATTCACTGTCAAAATGTTCCTTTACGGCTCCACTACAAATTCTGCATAATTTATTTTTGATACCTGGAAAAGAAAAGGGTCTGGCAGGAGTGTTATTTTTTTTTTACCTGCCAAAAAGTGTTGTTTTGTTCTTGGAACCAGCCACATGTGCAGCAGGTTTTCTCAAAAATAATGAGCCAAACTTCATTTGTTGGAGAAGCCGGTAGTCTGTGAATGTGAAATGTTTTTGGGCCTTTTTATAATGTTATTCTGACTTTGTGTGTGCATTTTTGTTGTTGTTGTTAGGTGAACACAGCCATCCAGCTCCTTCTGGTTGCATCTTCTCTGGCTGCTCCAGTCTTTCAGTATACAGACCATATCCTGCTGCAGGGCTTATGGTAAACCCCACGCACTGTATAACACATGCATACACACGCAGGACTTATCCACTTGACTTTAATATCCATCATGTCCTTTACTTTTTAGTGTAGTAATTACAACAACAAATGTTTATTGTCCAAAGAGTTTTTAATGCAAATGGTTTCATCTCTGTTAAGCACATGTTTGTTCCAGCAGTGTTCAGGTTAAGTGCACTGACTCATTTCAATTCACAACTCTGAGTGGGTTGGAGTAGGGAGCCGACTCAGGACAAACATTTTACAGTGTCACAGTAACCTACATTTTTCTACGAGTTCAGCAGACTGTTGAACTAATTTACACAACAACAGGTATCTGTTTGTCTTGCTCGGTCGTTGTACACTCAGACTTCATTTTCACCCTGCTTCTTTTATGTTCCCTGACTAAAACTGTAAAGTCTCTGTAACCAACTTGTAGCATTAACATCTACTTTAATTACACAAAGTTTCTACCTACAAGTGAATTGGAGCCTAAACTATTGAAATAAGTAAAGCCTTTTCAGTAGTTGGTCAATATAAAGATTAAAACACAATTTATAAAGGTCTTAATTTCATTTCTCTCTCTATCTATCTATCTATCTATCTATCTATCTATCTATCTATCTATATATATATATATATATATATATATATATATATATATGACGCAGTTCCAAAAAACAAGTAAATTCATCATTAAATGTACCGATAGATACCGTTTCTAGTAGTATTTTGTCTAATGATGGATGAATTCAATCACATTTAAAAAATAAGTGATGTTTCAAAACACTTTTGTACTTTTTTCATTTAATAGCGTGCATTGCTTCTCCCAAAATGTCTTTCTTGAAGTAACCACTGCACACAAAAAAAGGCAGAATTGAATTGCACAATTTTAATTGAAGTAAAGTAATTTGATACATTGTTTTTTAAATGTACCAATTAATCAACTGTGACTAGTCACTGAAGGGTGATTAATAGTTCCTCCCATAACACAATAAAGACTTTCTACAACGGGAAAATGATACTTGTTAAACCAAATCAACCAACCGACTGAATGAAACTGTGGTTTGAATTACAGCATATGTCCTTTGTTATATTATATTGCAGGTATGTTACAGCGGTGACTACAGCGGCGTCAGGCTATAGCTACTGGCACTACGGCCGCAAGACTGTCCAGGTGCTAAACACCAGATCACAATGACAACCACACCAGGAAACGTCCAGAAAGCAGAGCGAAAGTAGCGAACAGCCGCGTCAGGGACACTGATCAGCCGTGGCAAAAGTCGGACAGATGGATAACCGCCAGGAGCTCTAAAAACCAAGTAGCTGTGACAGCCATTTATGAGTCGCCATGGCAATGACACACGAAAACCAACCGAGGCCGCAGATGGTTTAACTGCAACGCTACAGAAACGCCTAACGGCAACTCTGCCACTGGACTGGCTGTGGACTAGAGACACACGCACACAGATAGAAACTGCAAACACAAATATAGACCATCCACACACTCACACACATATATACTCATATACACATACATGTCAAGTACAGTATATGTTAAGTGATCTGGCAAGAGCTTCTATTTTTTGGTAGTTTTTTCAATCAAGAGGTTGCGATGTCAACACAATTGTCAGTTTTGTAAACCAATGATTTATGAGTAAAACAGAAAATGTGCTTTGGTTTGTCTGTGTGTGTATGTACGTGACTGCAAGGCTGGTTTTTCTTCAGTTGAAAAAAACAAACATGTTTAATCTTATGAGACACAAATCTGACAGTTTATCCATTTTTAAATCAGAGGATTAAAAATGCAATGACATGCTACCAGTGTTGCATAGGACCAGCACACCCTGTTGGTGCTGATCCATTTGGTGGTGCTGAGTATAATCTTAAAACTACAGCTGCAAATTATTATCCTTATTCAGTAGAGCGGACACAATTGTGCTATTCATGAATTCAAGTAGTAGGAGATTTAGCTATGTGTAATTTTGAGAATCCTCTGAAGCGTTTTTCTAAAATGTACTTGTTTCCAGCGCCTTCGGTGTGAGCATTTGCTGCTTTTCCGTGTTCCTGTAAATATCCAATGTCTTTGTGTTTTGGACTGTTGGTCTGATATTTAAAGTCCTCACCTTGGGAGACTGGGAAACTGAGGATCATTTTACATTCTTTCCTGACATTTTATAGACTAAACAAGAATAGAACCGACAGATCAATCAATCAATCAATAGTGAAAATAATTGTTTTATAAAAGATGCGGCCCTATTATTGATTAGTCTCAAATTATTTTGTATTTCATATTGATGAATTGTCAGAAATTAGTGAAACATGCCAATCACAAGTTCCCCGTAACACCGACCTGCCTGGGAATGAAAAGGCTTTGAGGCTAAATCTGGCACATTTGCATCACATTGATGTTAAATAATATTATACAAAGACTGAGCCCTCACTGCAGCGGCCCGGGCTCGATTCCAGCCCCGCAGCCCTTTGCTACCTGTCATCCCACTCTCTCTCTCTCCCCTTTCCTGTCTGTTGACACCTGTCCTATCAAACAAAAAGCAAAAACCCCAAAAAGAATCCCCCAAAAAGTCAAAGGTAACATCTTAAAATGTATTATTTTGTTCAAAAATATATATTATATAAAATTATAATTCCAAATAATAAAACAGACAGAATCAGCAAAATGTCATCTTTTTAGCTAGCTAGCCAGCTACAACCAGTGAATGTTCGACATTCGTGTTTGATAAAAGACTATAAACAAGTCATATTTTGGCAAATTTCTCTTTTTGTTTTGGCTCTGCTGTATACGTCTTTTACTCCGGTGCAGCTGCACTCATATTTGAATCCTCTGCTGATTCCCCTGCTCTCTGTTATGATTATTAAAAGAACCACAAATGCTCCTTTCAAGTTCTTCCAGTCTCAAGATCCATAAGCCCAATAAGCCAGAAGGTTATTTGGAGACACCAGCTACTACTGGAGCTTTTTCTCTGAACTCCTCTGGCGATTATCTGACTCCGCTGCTGATTTTCCCCTTAAAGCAAACGTTTGCGATGAGGGAAACGTGGCTGCGTAACCTTTTCATCTCTCCCACTTATTTACACTTGGGTAATTCCGTTTCATTACTGACCATGTGCCGATGACTGCCAGGCTTTTGCGAAATGTTTTTGTGGCCTTGTGTGGGATGTCTGCTCGTTATCTCTACACTGAATTAATGTAAAAGTCTCATTCTAAAATGAGATATCCATCGCTGGGAACAAATTGATATTTACGCTCATTAAATGAGTGCTTGAAGAAGTTTTGGTGCTTTTTATTGGATCGTTACTTAAATCCATATTTGAAAACACAGATTGGAAGTGTGTAATTTGGGAGTACTGAATAATGCCTCACAGCCTTCTCATGTAGTGTTAGAGGAAAGCTATTTAATTAGTAGTGCCTCAGAGATGAAAGCCTAAAATCAATCAAACCACTCTTCTTCTCAAGCTCTCAGTGGTGAACTCGTACTTTACCGAGCTGCATGTGGTTATGATTAACAGATATTGACAGCTTTTATTCATTTTGGTTCAGTGTCTGATTTAGTCGGAAAGTAAACTATAAAGCATTGATAAGATTCAGTCTTCATAGGACATTTCAGTTAAAAATGAAATGTAAAACTTTCCAGTGGTAGGCAAAATACTGTATATAGCAGCCACCAACTTAAATGCCTGCAGATCTGACCTGTGATTTCATGGTTTTTCTGCTCTTCTGGTTGCTTTGGAAAGTCAATCATTCTTCAGATACTCTAAAATCATATTAGGCTATTGTAATTAGGAGTCCATTAGTATAACACTGCTCTGTGCATATAAATGCTTTTTTCCGGTCGTATTAAAAAAAACTAATGTATGCCCTCATCTCAGGAAATGACTCCCACTCGCCTTTTGATATTTACTGTGAGTAGATTGACTGTAAAATGGAAGGATTTGGATCTGCTGGTCCAAAACTGTAGCTATTTATCACTCAAAGATAAAGATTAGGTTGTTCTAGCAGACTGTACTAGGTTAAAGTATGAATGCAGCTTTGCCAGTACAGGGAATTGCAGCGTAATAGTGATTGGATTAATTAGGGAATGGCAATAAAACTCAGTTTCTTTAAAACCACTTTAAAATATAAATAAATGAAGTTATTACTTTTTCTAGAAATATTATATTATTTGGCTCCACTTGACTGAACGGCAATAAAACAAAAAAGTGATGTAGACAATCTTGTCATGACTGGTGCAGATAAAGTATCAGAACTCAGCACTTAAAGGGTAACTACCGTGTTTTTTTTTTTTTTTCAACCTCGACCCTATTTTCCTATGTGTCTATGTCTGACAACATTATGGAAAGGATTTCTAAGGAGGTCGACCTTTCTTTTTTTTAAACATAAAAACATCCGCGAAATTGCGTTCCCTAAACCGACCATACTCCATGTAAATAAACAGTAATTTTAGCATTGCAAAACACACTTCAATCAAAGTCAACAGAAACAAAATAAAACTAAGAAAAGCCGTTTTGGGTCGTCTTTCCACTTTTCCAACCAACACAGCTCTAGTTTTGGTTGAAATAAACACATAGTTTACCGATTTACATGTGAAAATACGTTGGCTCTATACACGCTAAAAGTATTGCTTTTTTAAATGGAGTCTGGTGGGTTTAGCGCTAGCGACTTCAGAGGTGTTTCAGGTTAAACAGGAAGATCTTAAATATGTTTTAAAAAGGCCTATCTCTGTAGGCTGTCTGTGGCAAAAAAAAAACACTTTTAATGGACCAAACTGACGATGCACATTTGCCCCAAAGGGTTACATTGCAGCCCGGTCTGTGGCTGCCGGTTACAGCGTCCACGCTTAATACTGGACCAATTTCAAAGATTGTTGTTCCTATCAGTCACATTGTTTCGCAAGAGACGTTACTACGTCTGCTTTGGTCACCGAGACTTCGCTCTGCTCTGCCGGCGTCTGTCTCCACTTTTAGCGGCAGTTGGTTTGACCACGGAGATACGAGTGACGGACGGCGAGCTTGACCGCAGTCTATTTCTGTGATAGAAACACTGCAAGCTGCTACAGTTTGCTGCTCTGCTGCATCGCAGATTGCTGAACACACCTGACTACAGGAGACATTAGCTCAGACTTGCGGAGTACATATAGTTGGTGCGGTTCGAGTGCGGATCACGTTCTCACCACAAACGAACCGCTCCAGAGTTCGATTGTGTTTGGTCCGCTTTTAGCGCGCACCAGAGCTCGATTGCCGCGTTCTCACCTGCCCAAACGAACCGCACCAGCGGGGCAAACGAACTCTAGTTCGATTCATCCGAACTAAAGGCTGACGGTGTGAAAACGCCCTTACACAAAAAAAACTGTAGTTACCCTAAGGGCTGGGCGATATGGAGAAAATCAAATATCACGATATTTTTGACTAAATACCTCGATATCGATACCGCAACGATATTGTGTTGACTATTGGTGCTTTCACTAAATATTTACACAGTGAGATTTTTGATAAATAATCATCAGTAATGTGGGTATAGTGACTAAGTGGGTAAAGGCAAATAATAGAACAGTTAACAACAGTCTGGTAAGTTCAGAAAAGTACATCACTTTACTGCCTTTAAAACCAGGAAAAGACTTATGCCATATTACGATATCCAAAATCTAAGACGATATCTAGTCTCATATCACGATATCGATATAATATCGATATATTGCCCAGCTCTAGTTACCCTTTAACCTGAATTTAGTCTCGTTCCCCCACGGTCCCCATTCACCCTGCTGAGAAGAGCTTAAGTTAGCCACTGTAAAGCCTTTCTCAACCACTAGATGGAAGAACCAGATTGAAACTCTTGAGATGCTTTCACATCCGTTACCTCATGGCTGTTGTCATTGTTTTAGTCATATTCCATTACTGATCACAGCAGCATAAAATCACTCTGTTAAACCTGTTATACAATATTTTCTCTGCACTTTTAAAACCAACATTTTTAACACAAGATTGATTAACAAGTCTGTTAATACAGCCACTAATACTAGACAACAACTAATTCTTACTGTAGTCATGAATGTTTCTGATGCTGCAGTATTTCATGAGGACTTTCAGTAATGGCTAAATGAGATGCACACTAAGTGATCATTTTTCATGACTTAAATATTAAATCAAACTGTGTGTGTGTCTGTAAATAAACAGATACATGTATGTGTTCAAAAAAAGAAGCAGCAAACTTTTAAAATAATTTAATAATAATAATAATTTGTCTCAAAGAGTTTCATCCAAATGCTGTTCAGAGATTTGTTCACCATGAGAGGGAAACAATTTATTTGTAAGTGAAACACAAATGTTCATATTTAAAGGTATTGAGTATATGTCCAAATTAGCAGCCATCGGCAGTTACAGCAGAGTAACAGTCGAGGTATTATTCAATATTTCATAACATGCTTTATTGACTTACTGAAAGGCTTCAATACTGCAATTAAGTGAGAGAAGCTGCAGGCTTTTACCACAAAGAGACTGCAGAAACAAATGTTTGGTTGAAGAAGCTGATGGTGGAAGGTTCAAAAGAGTTTTGCAGAGACGTATATAATCATACATTTCTGTTAATAATGTGGTTCAATAGCTTTTTGTTATGTTCTGTACCTTACTCTTCGTCTGTCAGTGAATGTTGGTCCTGTGTTGGACTGTGTAACATATTTGTGCTTCCACTTTTTCACACTTGAAAAAAAAAAAAAAGATTTAGATCTCCAGAGACCGTACTTGTTTTGAGAACATGCGGGCTAGGTTTTAAAGTAAAACAGTGATACAGATGATTTAGTGATGGAGGCGAGAGCAGCCAAATGTGCCTTCACACTTCACAGCCCAGCTCTCCAGAACCCACAGACAGGCTGAGTCACACTAACAAGGACAAACTTTGGATCTGTGCTCTTATATCAGCACGGCCCTCCAGCTACCGTTCACTGTTGCAGTCAGTCCTGCATCAAGTGAGAACATCTCGTATCGTCTCGAGTAGAGATAAAGAAAGCTTAGCTCTGCTCAACAACATAGACTTTTTGGGATCCCACTTATTTTACTGAGCAGAAAATAAGATTAATTTGACGTGGAAATGCCAAAAACCAGCTGAAAAGCTTTATTTTCCTGTTGTACATGGTTACACATGTACGCATTCCCCAGTTAACTTGTTATGCATTTGTTAACCAATTAGGCCTATCTTGTTGCTGTCAGAGTCCTTACAACAACTTGAAGACATCTTACGTGTGTGTGTGTGTGTGTGTGTGTGTGTGTGTGTGTGTCTGCGTGTGTGTGAAAGAGAGTTTGGTCCTGCACATCTGTAAACACTTCATGGCACACAGGAACGCATTTAATAATTTCATTTATTGTTTTTTGTTGCGGGTCAGAATTTAAAACCATTTCATATTTACCCCAAGAGGTATACAGTCATAAGATCAGATAATTTATCCCGAGGGAAATTGCTTTGCAGCAGTCACACATACAGTTTGGGTTTCATTTGATCAGGTTCAGAGATATTGAATAACTGAGATTTCTGCGCATTGACCAATTACATTTACAAAACTCAGCAACAACATGTCTTCCCTTTACTCTGTATATTCTGCAAAAGATGCTTTGGACAGTTTTAAAGGGACTATTTCCTCAGTAGAAAGTACTGAACCCTTAAAAATGTTTCCCAGAGATCTCAGGCAATTCAGAGGGGCTTTTTTGGGAGAAGACTGCAATTAAAAGAAGGCTTTGGAAAGGCTCTTATCAGAGCTGTGAGGGGAAAGGATGCTGCTGCCACAACATCCGGGTGCACTTGACATGTCTGTGGCTACAACAAGTAAACATGTAGGCATTTTCCAGTTGCAAAGCAGCTCTGTGGGTTCGCTGCCTCTTAAATGTGTGTGCAGGCAGCTCTGGGGTGGGACTGAATGCATCGTAGGCACAGAGACTCTCTGAGCTGCCAGAGGTTGTAAGCCAAACTTCACTTCAAACTTGACTGGTTATGAAACCCACTGAATCAGAGTTCTTATAGTCCTTACAGCAGGCCTACACACACACACACACACACACACACACACACACACACACACACACACACACACACACACACACACACACACACACACACACACACAGCTGCACCAATACAAATCCATATGGGATACACACAAACACAAGCTCACACACATGCACACTTGCGTCTTTTTCTGGTCCTGAAATAGCTCTCAGCCACCCACTCTCCCTTATATAAGCTCCCAGCACGGAGATCTGCTGGTGAAGACTGGGGTGTGTGCAAGTGTGTGTGTGCGTTAGTTCACGTGTGCGCCTCTGTCTGTGTGAGTGCCAGTGTGTGGGCAGTAGGAGTATCTTGAGTCTTGTGTGTAAGAATATGTGTGTGGAGGCATTTGTGTGTGTTTCTGTCAGTGGGTTTGTGATGGTAATGCAGTGTGCGGCAATTTAGAAAACAAATTCTTGAAGGACAAATTCCAGTTTTTATTCAACAGTCTTGTTTTTGTAGTTGTGGCGATCGTCTGTCTTGGTGCCGATGCTGAGATAGTGTGACATCACCAGAATGCAGTCTGTCAGGGTTGGCAACACATTTAGTCAGACAGTGATACAGGTTGTAAACAAATTTGGTTTTTAAGACATGTTGTCCATTACATTTAAAAAGTCAACTACAGCAAGTTTTGCTGGTCAAATCCAGACATCAAAGTGCACAATTTTGCATGCTGATTTAGACATATGGAATAAATGACAATAGGGCTCATGAAATCAATCAACAAATCTAGGGTTTTTTCTGCTTTTTTGTTTAATCTTGAAAAAAATAAAATAAATAAAATAATCAAACTCCAGATGGAAAGAAAATACTATTTGCAGTAAAGCAGTTTGCATTTTCTCCCCATTTCTCCCTTTGTGTTACCAGCTGTCTCCGTTGCAGAAGGACCTTCGATATGGTAATCTATGATGTCTTCTTGCAGTAAGAAACACAACACATGATGAATGTGTGAGGAAATAAAAACCAAATAAAAATCAGTTTTAAAAAATCTTTTTTTTTTTCTGTTGGCAAAAGCAAAAAAAGAATGATCCGTCCAAACTGGGAAATGAATGACCTGTCTTGTCTAAAAGCTTGTGTTGCTTATCCCAATATACATAAGACCCAATCATGATATTCAGTCTTAAATTATGAATGTAGAAAAGGAATCTCTGCCCCCAAAACTACTATAAACATAATGTATGTTTACCCCGTTTTTTGGGCTTTCTGTATACAAATTGAGCAGGAAGATCCTGAACTAAATCCATCCGAGACAAACCCTCCCACCCCTTCTTTGCAAGCTCCTTCGTCTTATCTCACCGAGGTGCAACAAAGACCACCTTAACTGCTCTTTTGTGCTGACAGCCCTAAAACAGTTCAATGCTTCCTCTGTGTTTACTGAAGCAAAGCGCCCGCTGTTATTATGTGAACAATACTGGATTGTTATCTGGACCAAACAGCATTTGTACTCTTTTTGTTCTTTAAATGCAAAATCCCGTTTGTCCTCATGTTATGATTTGATGATGATGGATCTGTTCTTTTTCTTTTCCATACATTCATCTTTTGGTGTAGTACCAAGTTTCTATAAAAGAGCATATTCATTTGGGGTATTTGCGGATAAATTTGGCTCTGGCACTGAGTAACAGGTTTGAACAGTGTCATGGCAACATGAGTCTCTGCACGTGACTTTTTATGCATCAAAGTGTGTGTGTAGGAGGCTGCAGGCTGTTAAAGTTGGCCTTGTAAGAGTCTATATCAAAAATGTGATGTATTATATTTGTGTGTAGGGCAGTGTGTATGTTACAGGGTCATACTGTGGCATTGGCAGAATGCTGTATGTTCTTGTGTCCTATAATGTGTACATGTGGTAATCAACATTTTCCTGTATGCAAATGTGTGTTAGCACGTGTGTTAAGGCAGACAGCTATGTGGTTGGTTAGCAGTGTTGTGTGTTAAAGCGTAACTCTCGCCAAAATGCAACCTAGGGTCTTTTTGTGAATGTACCTGAGTCAAACTTTCGTTTAAAAGCATATTTAGGACGGAACACCACTTTTAAGATGTACCGTATTTTTGTTTTTCGGTCAAATGGTCTTTTGAATGGGAGTGCTAGGGGCACTTTTATGCTAGCCTCAAAATAGCTATTTTTAAAACACTAAGAAGGCTCGACACAACATGAAACTTTGCTTGAAGTATCACCAGGGGCTCTACACCTTAACTACACCGGTGCACAAGGGATATACTAAATCTGTGGCTACTTGTTTTGATATCGACTCGTTTTGACGGTCGAGATGGTAGCGGCCGGAAACAACAAGAGCTACGGTGAGTTGTTCAAAACCTTTCTTTTTAGTAAACTCTGGGTACACAAACAATGTTGTCAATGCTCATGTTAATGTGTAGAGACCCTGATGATACTTGGAGCAAAGTTTCATGTTGTGTCGAACCTTCTTAGTGTTTTAAAAATAGCTATTTTGAGGCTAAAAAAAGTGCCCCTAGCACTCCCATTCAAAAGGCCATTTGACCGAAAAACTAGAATACGGTACATTTTAAAAGTGACGCTTCTGTTTAGGACTGTTGCTTTTAAACGAAAGTTTGACTCGGGTACATTCACAAAAAGACCCTAGGTTGCATTTTGGCGAGAGATACGCTTTAATGGATGCTTTGATCAATCACATAAGGTGAGTGGAAGAAAAGGAAAAGTAGCACATTTCATTGTTGTTTTTGGAAATTTGACTATAGAACAAGATAGTAGAGATTAGTCAAAATATTCAACTAGTCAATTGGTAGAAAAGTCACTGATCATTCAAAAGTCATTTATCAAGCAAAACCACCAACATTCTCTGGTTCCAGGTTTTACCTTAAGAGGATTTGCATTTTTTCCCTGTTTTATATCACTGAAAATGACATATCTTTGGGTTGTGGAAATGGTGGCCGGACAGAATGAGCAATTTGAACTTTGCAATTTTATTTTCATTGACCTAACGATGAACCAGTTCATTAAAACCCGATCATCAGATAGAAAACAAAAATCTCTAATTTCCCACTACCATGCAGAGTGTGCTGATTAGTTTGGGTTTTCTTTTCTCATGATATCTTCAGATTTCTAAATCCACTTGTGGAGATGAATGGAATTTAATTTGTGTTCTTACGGCATTGAAAAATCACAATTTAAAAATTCAAACAAAATGTGAAAACTATGTCATTTCAGACTTGCTAAGTCAAAATTACGAGATAGTAACATTTTTTTTTTTTTATCATTCTTAACTTTTCTGGCAGAAATGGGCTTCAATAAGCGGTATTGTCTCTGTTAGTCTGGATAATCCAAAGACTGCGAACATTTTTCATCAGAACTACTTTCTACAGAAACCATAATTCCAATGAAAACTACAGTCTGTCAATAATCATTAGTTGCATCCCTGCAAAGAGAGATAAATGCGTCAGCTGACACTTTTTTTTTTTTTTTGCCAAAGACGTCCCTGTGGCTGTGACATCACTGAGGATGCATTTTTCTGATCATTTTATTGCATTTATGTATCTATGCTGTCTGCTGCTCTGCAAACACTTGACATGTTTTACTGAGATTGTTTTACAGACGACATGACTGGATTTGAATCCAGAGCTGATTGTCAAACACAACACGCGTGGGCAGATATTACAGACGTTCACAGGGTCGTGTCCTAAAATGTCCTTATTTCCTCTGAATCATACTCACACTCTAAAGCCATGCTCTCTTATTCACTGGACTCTTCATGCACTAAAACTGCCAATTTCAGATTTTGTATTCCAGAGACACATTGTTACTGCTTTCTGCCTGTTTGTCATTGACTGTTTGTTTTTTATACAATACTGTTCCAATACTCAGTTATTTCATCTCCACTGTCTCGCCCACTCTGCTCCTTCCTCTGTTATAATTAGTTGTTTTTGTAAACATCTACAAATCTAATTCCAATTTTTATTTTTAAATATGCTAATAATATAATATATATTGCCAAAAGTATGTGGACATCCTCGTGCATATTTCTTTTGGTTGTTTTTTATGGCTTGGGCTAAGCCTCCTAATTCCAATGAAGGATAGTCATCATGTTATTATGTTGCAGCATAAGATTATGTTTGAAACAATCCAGGTCAATAAAGAAGGGGTGGGCAATACCACAACATTTGGTTTTGATTCAAAACAAAGTAATACCAGGGCCAGAAACAATATTATCAATGCCAATTTTGGTATGTTTTATTACTAAAAGTGTCTTTTAATATTTCTGAATATATTTTCATCACCACTGAATGATCCATTTTACTATTCTCTGTAAATCACTTAATCGGATGCATTTTAAGACATATAGAGTTTTTAGTAGCAGATGTTGTGTGAATTTTCGGAACTAACAAGGCAACCGAAGCAAAGAGAGCATGAATGATCTAACATGGGATTGATTGATTTTTTTTGGTACAGATCCTGATGCTAGTATTGATACCCAAAACGAGGTTTAGCTTTATTAGTATCATCCCAACAACCCTAAAGAGATGAAACCCTTTTCCTAGTTCAGTGTGGAAGAACTTCACTGGCCAGCACAGAGCCCTGACCTCAACCGCCTGCCCCCCCAACACCAATGCTGACACTAAGCCAGGCTTTATCAGCCAATATCTGTGCCAAATCTCACTAATGCTGGCCGAGAGCAAACCCCTGCAGCCACCTCCCAAAATCTGAATGAAAGTCTGAAACCAGGAGAGGAGGTTGTTGATAGCAGCAGACTGATGCCCATGGTTCAGGAATGAGACTCACATATGGGTATAATGTTCGGTGTCCACATACTTTTGGCAATGTAGTGTATATTCAAGAGTGGCCTCATTTGACTGTAGTCCTAGTTTGGTTTGATTCAACCACCTCTAAATCGCCCACTCTCTTTCCCTTTTCTCCCACTAGCTCTCTCTCTCTCTCCTCTTCTTTACCCTCCTTCCACTTCTTCTCTCTTCATTTCTCTCTATCTCTCCCACTCTCTTCTTTCTTTCTCTTTATCGCTCCCTCCCTGTCGCTCTTGCTCTCCCTCTCTTGTCCCTCCCCCATCTGTGGGAAGCTGCCGCTGTGCGCATGTCACCGTTGAGTCAATTTGTGGAGGCTGTGCACGCACGCACACACACACACACACACACACACACACACACACACACACACACACACAGACACACACGCGTATCCTGTCTCCCACGAAGGCATCTGTTTCAGTCTGTCTCTGTGAGATGCAGCACCAACAGAGGAGAGAGGGGGAGACCAACAGAGGGAGGGAGGAAGAAAAGAAGAGGGAGGAATAAGAAAAGAGAGGAGAGAGGAAGCAGACACAGAGCAGAGAGAAAGAGGAGAGAGAAGAACCGAAATTCAGAGTGAAGAGTGCAGGTAAGACAGGACACAATCTGAAGAGGAGAGGATGGTACTACAGCTGAGCGTCTCTGCCTGACTTCTGAGGAGTTTGGGCTCGGACATGACGGAGATGCAGCATCCAAGTGTCTGAGCCTGAATATCTTCCAGTTTGTGTGTGTGTTGATGTGTGTGAAGCCATGGCGAGTGCTCAGCCAGGGGTCCATGCATTGAAACTCCAGCCTCCATCCGTCTCTCAAACACTGAGGAACGGAAGCAACTTCATTAAATGGGATGAGGTAAGGATACTGATTCTCCTTAAGTACATAAATACAGAAGCGCAAGCCAAAGATCTTTATTATTTTCGGCTTACATTTTGGGGGTTTATCTTTATTTTTGTAACATGTAGCCTACATAGATTTTGGCAATGTCAGTATATTATCCTTATTGTGCCCACTTGAATCATCGAACCAAGTTGAATTGAATTGGAGTGAGAGAAAAGGAGGAGGAAGAGGAGGTAATGTGCCATGTTGTCAGATGTGTTTACTATTCATTTGTTGATTGAGCTTTGGCAGTAAGTACCTGTGGATTACACGCCAACAAGACAGATAGAAGTGTGTGTGTGAGTGAGTGAGTGAGTGAGTGAGTGAGTGAGTGAGTGAGTGAGTGAGTGAGTGAGTGAGTGAGTGAGAAGCACAATTGTGGTCAGCTTTTTTTATTGTCACCTGTTGGTATGAAAGCCATTATTATGAAATTACTGTGTGTGTGTGTGTGTGTGTGTGTGTGTGTGTGTGTGTGTGTGTGTGTGTGTTTAAAAACACACATGGAGTTCTCCTCAAAGGCAGTCATTTGTCAAGTGCTTGCACAGGTGCACGTGTGTGCGCGTGTGTGTTGGTATGCGTGTTGGTAAGTACAGAACCCTGACAATGAGAAACGAGAAACGTGCTGTCCGGTTACCATGGTAACTGGCATGGCTACCACCACCTAAACAGATCTGATGTGTTTGAGAAAGAATTGATGTTTGTGCGTGTGTGTGTGTGTGTGTGTGTGTGTGTGTGTGTGTGTGTGTGTGTGTGTGTAAATCAATGCATTGAGCCATATAATATCATGAATCATACTTACGGAACAAATAATCCAATAGACTCTTAAATCTATTCACCATGGTTGAACCAAGTGTGTGTGTGTGTGTGTGTGTGTGTGTTTTGTTGTATTTGAATATCCGTAGAGTAGAGCTGGGCTTTATGAAAAATAGAATTGGTTGCCATGCCAACGTGTGACAACCAGGGATCTAGTAAACCATCTTCTGAGCTTTTTCTTCTTTTGGATGTAGGCTGCACTATTTATGAGGAAAGCAGCTCCGACAGCAGAATCTACGACCTTTTAAAAAGAACAGATGCATATGCAGATGCAAAGAAATATACAGGACTTTGTGAGCTCTAACATCTATACACATATTTTTCTATATATGTAGTTTCTCTAGAAGAGATCCTGCCTAAAGCTGGTCACCAAATCTACACTTTGTCATGTGCTTTTTACGTCTGTAGATATATTTCTAATTTCTAAATAATCCCAAAGCTAACTGAAAACTCAATTTTCTTCTCCACAGAGTAGGAACTGAATTTTACGTGGAACTCTGTTCTCTAAACCTGGAATGTTTTTAATGACACTGTCCCCTCCAGAAATATGACAGGATTGATTCATTGTTCCCGCAACTTAAAACATTGAAACATGTTTATAATTGCTGCTGAAATGGAAAGTAGAGTCTTATTGCACAATGAAAAATAAAGAGACCTGGGCTCCCATCCCTTCTCCCTTCAGTAACCTTTACCAAGTGTTAGATGGAAAACCTTAACTATACCTTAACAGTTATTCATTTATCATGACAATTATCTTCCCCTGACCTTAGTCAATCAATGTATTATCCCAGTACTTAACCTTAAACTCAGAGGATCAGAATGATGCACTAGAAATGACCTATTTTGTCATTTAGATAAGAAGAAGAAGATTGTATCTAGCCATCCATATGCTGGTGTGTAATTCAACAAAAATGCATATATCGCCAAATGGTGATCAGATTTCTCAGTTACAAAAGCATAACCTGCACAAATATGACCCATGATACCTCATCACCTTTGATTTAGTTTTTAACACATGGAAAGTTATTTCTACTTTTACATTTTTTTAGCTAAGCTTCCGTGTCGGTAGCCTACTCCTGCCTGCTTCTCCAAAACTGGGGGTGTGCCGACCGCCATCTACTGTAGCTGTAGCTAACACACTGACTATGGAGAAGTACCACATACCACTTCAAAATATCCAAACTATCTCTTTAATTAAATAATTTTAGGGATGACGCAGTTTAACCCCAGTTAATACTTCATCTAATACCTTGTGTGCATTCATTACCCGATGGTCTGTCTTTAGTCACAAAATATATTTTTTTAACTTCTCCCCAGTAAGTAGCCACATGAACTGGTCCTCTGAAGGGTATGTTTCATAACGCTTTTCAAACAGCAAAACTGCTGCGCTGCCTGATTTCATCTGGAACCCATTAGAAAACTGTCATGGTGGGTTACTATGGCAACAGGGACAATAGTTGGATGTCATGACAACTGAACAGAACTTTAGTTAGTTAGATTCTATGTCCGAAAGTCACTCGATGTTCCCTGTTTAATAATAAGCACATTTCAAAGTTGGCTCTGTGGTGAATCATTATCATTTTTTGCACCAGTGACAGGTGTAGTGTTGCAGAACAGCAACTCCACCTTTTTTACTAAAAACATTTTTTGTCCATGCTAAGATATGATTTTATAGCTTGAATTAGTTATTTCTCTGGGCTCTGTTTTCTTTTGTTGTATTGTGGACATTTTTTAAAGCATTATAGGCCTGTTACATATTTGCTATTTTGAAAGCTGTTTGTTGTCTGTTTCTTCGCCGTGTCCGCCTGTCTTTGACTTGATTTCTTTATTTCAATTTTTAATTTATTTGATGATTTAAAAAAAAAAAACACACACATACACATATAACACTGCACAGCAGTAATCAGGCCGACATTAAAACTCACCGAGGATAAAAACACAGTAAAGTCTGAAGGCTTATTTAATTGTGGTCTCTGGTCTTTCTCTTTAGGATCTGTCTACGGTGACTCCAGTGATTTTACACGTGGACCCACATGGATTTTACCTCTACTGGACCGACCAAAATAAGGTTAGGCACACAGACGCATACACTGTCTTGAATCGCTGCTACTTGTACGCTTATATTGTTAATGAGCCAGATGACGAGAAACTAATTTAGTATTAAATTATAGTACTGCTATTGTTAGGAATAGTATTACTATATATATATTTGTATAAGAGCTGTACAGATATACCACAATGCAAGGTTGTAGAAACTAGTTTAACAGGTATTGCAAAAGCAAATAGACAGCATGAGATCAGTAATTGTCACACACACACACACACACACACACACACACACACACACACACACACACACACACACACACACACACACACACACACTTTCTCCAGGTGGGCTTAAATGCTTAGCAGGAAACAGGATGAAGCATTTAGCTGACTGTGTGTGTGTGTGTGTGTGTGTGTGTGTGTGTGTGTGTGTGTGTGTGTGTGCGTGTGTTTTCTTTAGGAGACAGAGTTGTTGGACCTGACCCTCGTAAAAGATGTCAGAACAGGGAGAAGCACCAAAACTCCCAAGGTACCATCGCTGATCAACTGTTTTAATCATTCAGTTTCCAGTATTAATCTCTTTTTTTTTGTTATTCTTTTATAGTGCGTTTGGCATTTCTCTACAGCTATACCCTCTCTTATATGTATGTTTTATTCTGTTTTATATGAGATTTTCTATTTTTATTTATATCTCTATTTTCTACGATCGTATGTTGTATTTAATGCTTTGAACGTCCTTTCATTGTGTTTAATATTCCTTCCTCTGGAAAGCTCTTTGTGTATGTTGCTTTAAAAGCACTCTGTGAATAGCCAAGAATATGATATATATTGTTCAGTGGTAGCCATTATTAACACCACTGAGTGGGATTCTCGAATGATTTTAAATCAGGATTACAGTGGCTGCTTCACAAATTTCCAATTATCTTCTCCCTCTGTTCCTTTCACTACCTCCGCATTTATTTTGTCATCCAGAAATTGATGTTCATATTATAACATTGTTTGCTGTAGCAGATGAAAAGCTCCTTAAAAGCTGGTGAATTCCTCCTCACTAAGTCTTTTCAGGTTGGGCAGGGAAGGAATTAAACTTATTGTGATCGCACCCAAATTCATAAAGAAATACATTAAGAAAACCGTATAAGATGAGGTGAAGCCAGACACTGCATTGGATTACTGTGTGTACATATGTGGGGTGTCTGTCTTAACTTCAGTACTGAATAAAAACAGTCAAATTAATTGGAATTAGGTTCACTAATAAAAGTGATATACAAAGGCAGGCTTAGAATATGACTCATTTATTGCTAATTTAACACAATTTCTTTTTTCTTTTTTTACGTTTATTCATTGTTCTTTCATGATGATATTTGGGGCATTTGTTCCATTACACTTTATTTTGATTACATTTACATTACGTGTATTATTGGATCAAAGGTGCCTGGCATTGTTTTCTACATTCATGACTAAATAAATATCGTGTATTGAGCATAATGGATGGTGCAGAGCCAAGCCTATGTGTGCTCCAAAACCCAACACATTGACGTTTGCACGGGATCAGCAGATTTTCCACATGAAATGGCACATGCCACTTGTGCCAACTTAAAGTGACACCTTTTTCAGGCGAGAAGCAAAGTACCATATGTACCATTAGCATGGTAAACAACATATTTAACACATATCTCTTAGACCAGAGATCTACAACAGGGGGTCCGTGACCCTTAGGGGGTCCTCAGAGTTACTCCGGGGGGGGGGCGTCAAATGATTTGTTTCTTTTTTATTAAAATGTCTGAAAATATACATTAACATGAAACACTGTGCCATTCCCATGTATGTTTACCATTAAAATATGATGTCTAAATAATGTGTGCATATCCATCCATCCACCCAGTTTAATATGCAGCTCAGTTTGGTACAATGTATGAAGTAAGGGGTCCCAGCTCTGTCTCTTTTAGTTAATGGGTCCTTGGCCTAAAAACGTTGAAGACCCCTGTCTTAGACGCCTTGACATGACATGTCGAAATGTTGAAAATGGGGGGGGGGGGGGGAACGATTGTCTTGTCTTAAAAGACCCAAACACACAGCATGTTAAAAGGTTTTTTTCATTTGTTATGCCGGTTAGGACAAACATGTGAACAGCTTATGCTGAGAGGCTCCATTAAATAAAAACAGTAAGTGAAAAATGTAAGGGACATATTAAAATATAAGTTAATAACTATATAATAAAAAAGCAAATAACAAATCTAAGAGGCAATGAAGGAAAAACGTAAATATAAAAAGACATTCAAAGCCTATTTACAAAACGTGATTATGTTTAAGCCCTTTAATATTTCACTTAATATTTCCTATAGGAGGCCAAGCTGCGCGAGCTGATGGAAGTGGGAAACCTGGTCGGCCGGCTTGAGAATCGCATGGTTACCGTGGTTACGGCTTCAGACCTTGTGAACGTCAACCAGCTCAACTTCATCGCCTCACAGGAGGAGGAAGCTAAGGTACGGAAATATCACTCACAGTGATGATGTCACTGATGATGATGATGATGATGATGATGATGATGATGATGATGATGATGATGATGATGATGATGATGATGGAGTGTCTGATTTTGGTAGGTGTGGTGTGTGGAACTGTTTTCTCTGTCTTCCAACCTGTTGAGCCACAATCTCAACAGAGACCAGAGTCTGTTGAAAGCGTGAGTGTACACACACGCACACATGCACGCACACACACACACTAACAACACACACACAACACACACCTGATATATATTCTTCCTCTGTGCCATAGAGCAGTGATACCCAACCAGGTGTAGCCTTGTACCCTAGGGGTACTTTTGCTGTTGCCAGGAAGTACGTGGAAACATTGTGGAGCAGCTTAACTAATTTCAAAAAACTTACATTATGATTTGATTAAAAGAATATATCAGCTACATGTTGCAGTTATGTAAAAGTGCGTGAAAACTAGTAAAACCAACAAGTTTAAAGGTCCCATGACATGGTGCTCTTTAGATGCTTTTATATAGACCTTAGTGGTCCCCTAATACTGTATCTGAAGTCTCTTTTATATAGGCCTTAGTGGTCCCCTAATACTGTATCTGAAGTCTCTTTTATATAGACCTTAGTGGTCCCCTAATACTGTATCTGAAGTCTCTTTTATATAGGCCTTAGTGGTCCCCTAATACTGTATCTGAAGTCTCTTTCCTGAAATTCAGCCTTGGTGCAGAATTACAGCCACTAGAGCCAGTCCCACAATGAGCTTTCCTTAGTATGTGACATTTCTGTGTCTGTAGCTTTAAATGCTATTGAGGAGGAGAGAGGGGGAGCAAGGTGGAGGGTGGGGGTGTGGCCTTGACCAACTGCCACTTTGCTCATTTGAATGCCATGATGTCTCTTTCTCATGGGCCGGCCAAATTCTCTGGGCGGGCAAAGCAGAGAAAGGGGAGGTAACCTTCCTCCTTATGACCTCATAAGGAGGAGATTCCAGATCGGCCCATCTGAGCTTTCATTTTCTCAAAGGCAGAGCAGGATACCCAGGGCTCGGTTTACACCTAAAGCCAATTATAGCCACTGGGGGACCATAAGCAGGCTGGGGGAACTCATATTAATGTTAAAAAACCTCATGAAGTGAAATTTTCATGCCATGGGACCTTTAAACAGGCAGCTAAAAATAAGGAATATATTGGAGAAATAGTTAGCTTAAAGTAATGACTAAACTAGTGGACACCAAAAGAATGTCTTAAACCACAGACCTCCATTTTTCAAAGTGAGCTTTTTTGCTCAAGACCTCCAACAAATGTTGCTGTCTGTCTGAACAGTAGGTGAAGAGATCGAAGACGACTCATTGAAGTCGGTGTTCACGATAATTTTGCTTGGTACTCACTTTGATCAAAGAAAAAAACCTTGTGATACTCAGCTCTAAACTTTTGTACTCTCTTTGTTTCAGGTATGTCAGGTTAACTCTCCAGCCGAACACAGAGGGGAGAATTCCTGTCAAGAAGTATGCTCCTGATTATTATTACCGTCCTAATCTTTAATCAATGATTCTGTGTTAACTTTGAGACACGTGTTACAGTAGATGGTGTAGAGGATGTGATAAAATAGCCTGTCGAAATCTGTAGAGACACGCAAAACTTTGCTCTTTCCTGTCCCTTGCTTCCAAAAATAAACTTAATTCCATGTGCACTTGGGAAAGCAAAAACAGGGACAGGATTCATGAAGGTGCCTAATTCAGCACTGACCTGGTAATCAACCACTGCCAGAGCATGAGATGGGATAATACAGTTATGAAAGAAAGCTGTCTTTTAGAAGCAAAGCAAGAGCAGAATTAGGGTCAGTTGATATATCTTTGAAGTCAATGGCGGAGAGGTGAAGTTATAAAAATGCCAGGATGGTTTGAAAGTTCGGGGAGTTGAAGGAGCGTGTTTGGGGGATGTTGAGAAGCAAGGCAGTGTTTCCCCCAGTGTATTGCAAGCCTGGTGGCTCACTTGGCCTAAGTTGCCCCCCACCAGGCCTAAGCCACTGGGAATTATTTTTGAAAGTATTTTAAATGTTTTTTAAAACTAAATTATTTTTTTTACGGCTCAGTTGGAAACTTAGACATTTTTTCCAAATGTCCAGTTAGCTTTTAGCACTGACTTAATGCAGGGACCTATGGAATCTGTGTTATAGCTTTTTTAATTATTCATTTTGCGATTCCATGGTTCTGTTCTCACAGAAACTATTGGGCTCTACATTAGTGCTGCCATCTGTCTGTGAATGGCCCCCAGCCGGGCCCTCGTCACAAAAAAAGACACTTGCCACCGGGCTAAACAGCTTTTTTTGGGGAAACCCTGCAAGGTCAGTATAGGCGACAATTTGAAACTAAGAGGAAATGCAGAGGGGAAACTGACCTGCCCGACGCTGTTGATGCAATGACTCACAGATCCAATGACGGACTTTTGTATGTTTATTTGCAGGAGAAACAGACGAGATTGTGTATAAAAGACATTCCATACGTGTTTCAAAGGCGTACAAAAGGTTTCCAAAAGCCATACGATAAACAGCGTTAAACAGCAGCCAGCAAAAAATAAGACTTCCCCCATCTTCACAAAAGCTAAACAGGTGAACTAGCATCCTCCGCCAACACCACATGGCCCACTTACCGTAAGTGACCAAAAAGGTGTTCAACAATAATAGACTACACCTGGCTCTTACAGTCATGTTGTCGGGGTCAAATTTGTTTAAGTGACATTTTGGGAGACCAGGAGGTTCGTGGAAGGTAAAGTAAGTTTGGTGGAGTAAGACAAGAGGACATTTGGGGGAGTTAGAGGAGTGAATTTGGGGTTGTTCATTAGAGGAAGGAGATATTTTAAGAAGTCAAAATGTAGGTTTTCGAATTGGTGACATGTTGTGGTTAAGAGTGAGGTGATAATGCTGTGATGTCATTGTCTTTTTCAGCTTTGTTCGACTGTTTTCATCAGACAGAAAGAGAGTAGAGACCGCCCTGGAGAACTGCAGACTGCCCTACGGACGGGTAAAAACTGCACAGAAGTTTGTGTTATTCTTAGTGGCAGTGAATAGTAGACGTACATGAGAATTTATAGTTTAAAATATGTCATGAATACACGCTTTGAAAAGCTATGGCCTTCCCTTTGGATAACTACAGTACATAGAAGACACACACATTCTTTTTTCAACTTTATCCCTCTTTTTTCCCTCCGTTTTCTATTTTCTGTTGAGGCTTTTATCTGATGCTTTTTGTCCAGAATGAGTCACAGTACACGGAGGGCTTGGAATGAGCTCAAATATCTGGGTCATCAAGTTTCGAAGCAACCGGTGAAAAGAACTAAAGTCCCTGCTCACACTGAATCTCACATTTAATATTCCTGTGAGCACAGAAAGCGTATTTTTAATGGAGAAGAGTTGGGGAAATAAATCAAAGATGAGGAGAAAATGTTTGATTATTTACAAGGTTTAAAAAAAAGTTTTTGCTAATTCATCACAATGTCCTATATATCTAACAGGGTGACAGTATCAAACTGGAGGACTTCACACTTGAAGTATACAGGAGCTTTTTGGACTTTCTGTGTCCCCGTCCTGAGCTCAGCAACATCTTTAAACTGCAGTAAGTATTTAGAAAATCTCCTGATATACAGCTACAGTCGCTGACCCCTGATCAGCTCAAAGACTTATTCATGTTACACACAAGCTAGTCTACTTTTTAAGTGTGTTCTTATTTGTTTCAGGCCAATTTCTTTGATATGGGAAGGATGATGAATAATGATTCATCTTCTGTCCCACTTGTACACAGAGGGGGATTAAAGAGAGAGGCTGTGTCTTTAACTTTGGAGTGTCAATCACAGTATTAGCTCTTATTGTGTTCAGCGAATTATTGTCATTATTGATTAATAAATCGTTTAATTCCCATTCATTTGTCTATAAAATGTCAGAAAATGGGGCGGCCTCTAGCTCACCCAGTAAGAGCATGGGCCCCATGTAGGCTGAGTCCTTTGCAGCGGCGCGGGTTCAAATCTGGCCTGCTGGCCTGCTTCCCTTTGCTGCGTGTCATCCCCCATCTCTCTCCCTTCTTTCCGGTCTATCCACTATCACTACAAAATAAAGGGAAAAGCCCCAAAAAAGATCTTCATCTTCCTCTCCATCTTCCATCATTTTGTCTGAACAACAGGGAAAAAAACTGTGAGATTTTTTAAAAAGCTGCAAGTCCTGCAGGTTTTTAATTCAATCAGAAACAT